>NC_139978.1:11238482-11372176 GCF_963993115.1 Abramis brama
ATATCTCAAACGGTTTTGCTATGGCGAGGGATTAAATAATGTCCAAAAAGGAAACACTAAAAATCTTCTAAAAATGTAATTATATACCATTTATTTCTATATAAAAGTATACAAATATCACAACTAAACCCATTTTATTCTGTTTTTGCAATTCAAGAAGAATGAAAAAGTTAAAACAGGCTATTTAGTGCTATTTGGTTCAACAAAAAAGCAAACATAGGGCTATACTGCCCTCTTGTGTCCAAAAGGACATCAAAATAGTATATAAAACTTTTTACCAGGTAGGCCAATATTGTATTTAAATATACATGTATTAGGTATGTGTCTGAGGATATTTTCCCACCGGTTAATCGACGTGTGACACGAGTGGGTGCTTTT
This sequence comes from Abramis brama, assembly GCF_963993115.1. NCBI lineage: Eukaryota > Metazoa > Chordata > Actinopteri > Cypriniformes > Leuciscidae > Abramis > Abramis brama. The sequence goes on from NC_139978.1 coordinate 11,238,861, forward strand.
AAATCGCTAATATAATAGTGTAAGAAAAATAATGATAATGTTGCACACACAAATCACACACATGTGGGAAAGAATGATGCTTTTAAACAACACTAAACCGCCATTAGGTGTCGCCAGGCATCCATCTTAATAAGCGAGTCATTGATTCATTCGTTCAAACGATTCGTTCGAATGAGTCGATCATGATTAAGACAGATGTTTATGGATTGATCATTCAATCTTTGAGTCAACCGATTCGTTAAAAATGCTGAATCGTTCAGTTATGAGAAAACACGTGATGCGTGATGGTTCTGCCGTGATCTTTGTTTAACTATTTTCGCTGCTGAAACAGAACAAAAACAGTCAACATTGCATCTAAAATGTAAGTGACTTAATTGTAACTGTTTATTAACCTGTTGTATGAAATCTAGGGGTGGGAGAAAAAATTTATTCTTAGATGCATCGCGATGCGGACGTGGACGATTCTGAATCGATTCACAAATGTCAAAAAATCGATTCTCTAAAAAAATATTTTTCTAATAACGTAATATTGACGGAAGGCAAAAGGCGGAACTCTAAGCGGACGTGCGTGCAGTCTGTGGCGCGCACATAACAGAGAAGTTTCTTCTGCTCACCAAGGCTGCATTTATTTGATTAAAAATACAAACAAAAACAGTAATATTGTAAAATATTATTCCAATTTAAAACAGCTGCTTTCTATTTTAATATATTTTAAACTGTTATTTATTCCTGTGATCAAAGCTGAGTTTTCAGCATCATTACTCCAGTCGTCACTGTCACATGATCCTTCAGAAATTATTCTAATATGATGATTGATACTCAAGAAACATTCATTATTATTTTAAATGTCGAAAACAGTTGTGTACAGTCTTTGATGAATAGAAAGTTCAAAAGAACAGCATTTATCTGAAATCTAAAGCTTTTGTAACGTTAAACACTACCGCTCAAAAGTTTTGGGTTAGTAATAATTAAAATTTTATTTTTTGGGGAAATAAATAAAATAAATCAGTACTTTTATTTATGAAGGATGAGTTAAACTGATCAACAGTTACAGTAAAGACATTTATAATGTTAAAAATATATATATTTGAAATATATGCTGTTCTTTTGAACTTTACATTCATCAAAGCATTTTGAAAAAAAAAAAAATCTGTACACAACTGTTTTCAACATTGAAAATAATAATGAATATTTATTGAGCATCAATCATCATATTAGTATGATTTCTGAAGGATCATGTGACACTGAAGAGTGGAGTAATGATGCTGAAAACTCAACTTTGATCACAGAAATGAATTACTATGTAAAATATTTAAAAATTGAAAACAGCTGTTTTAAATTGGAATAATATTTCACAATATTACTGTTTTTGTTTGTATTTTTAATCAATAAATGCAGCCTTGGTGAGCAGAAGAGACTTCTCCTAAAAACATTAAAAATCTTACTGACCCCAAACTTTTGAACAATAATATATATATATATATATATATATATATGTATGTGTGTGTATATATATATATATATATATATATATATATATATATATATATATATATATATATATAAATATAGCTGCGAGCAGCGATGGAGGGCCAAAGCCGGCGGTACCGCCACCCCGGTGCCTTTAGGTAACTAAAGGCACCGGGGTTGCGGTGCCACCGGCTTGGGCCCGTAATCGCTGCTCGCAGCTATATTTATTATTATTATTATTATTATTATTATTATTTTGTCAACCTTTCGGGCACTTTTGGGGCCCTTAACATGCTCGAAAACTCTTGAAATTTTGCACACACGTCAGAACCCGCGGCCATCAGGGCCGGACTGAAGCTGGTACCCGGGCGTGGCAGGGGGGCTCGACAGCGCCCCCTGGAACGGGATCCAAACACGTGTCCATAAATCAAACACGCTTGCATGTAATAATATGAAACTCGGTACACATATAGATCTCATTGGGCCGAACAACTTTCGTGCTCTAAGTTTTACGCCAGCCAAACAGGAAGTTGGCTATTTAGCGTTGTTTGGAAACGCATGCTGTGGAATTTAATGTACTCCTCCTAGGGAATTCATCGATTCGCCTCCAAACTCGGTGTGCATGAAGTCAAGACATTGAGGATGCTAAATTGCGGACGGATTTTTGATATCTCGAACGGTTTGGCCGTGGCGAGGAAACAAATTTATGGCGAAAAAATGAAACAGGAAGTGTGTTATAACTTCTGCATACATTAACTGATCTTGATGAAACTTCAGCAGTGTGTTCGTTGTAAGAGGCCGATCACATGGATGTGACTATTGTGAGTCAAAGTTATAGCGCCACCAACAGGCAGCAGGAAGTACATCACTTTCAAAATGCTTTGAAATCAGTGTCTTATTTTTACCCGATTTGCTTCAAACTTTATGCGTACAATGTAGACACACGGCAGATGTAAACCTGTGAAAGGATTATTGATATCTTAGATACTGTTGCCGTGGCAACGCATCAAACTTTAATATTATTTTTTGATGCTTTTGAGACTCTTAACATACTTGAAATTGCATGAAACTCAACAGACACATCACATTTATTAGCCCGTAGACATGTGCAAAGTTTCAGAAACGGGCGTGGTGGAATGGCTCAGTAGCGCCACCTTTAGTCAAAAATGGGGGCTTAGTTTTTCCTAGAATCACAAAACTTGGTATGTGTATTGTTCTCATCAAGACGGACAACTTTCTAATTTACATGAACCATCTCCGACCAACAGGAAGAGAGATATTTTGGTTTGAATGTGGATTTTCTGAAGAATTTTCTCTCCCTCTCTCTGTGTCTGTGTGTGTGTGAGGGGAGGGGGGGATTTGACTATTGCTTTTATATTGTTAATCAAGGTTTCAGGGGCTTTTGGGGTCCTTAACGTGCTCAAAAACTCTTGAAACTTTGCACACAGGTCAGAACCCACGGCCATCAGGGCCGGGCTGAAGCTGGTACCCGGGCGTGGCTGGGGGGCTCAACAGCGCCCCCTTGAACGGGGTTCTAAAACTTGATCCATATATCAAACACGCTCGCATGAATTAATATGAAACTCGGTACACATATAGATCTCATCGGGCCGAACAACTTTACCCCGGTCAAGTTTTACGCCAGCCCAACAGGAAGTCGGCTATTATGGGTTGTTTGGAAAACGCTTGCTGTGGAATGTGAAATACTCCTCCTAGAAAATTCACCGTGTCCCCTTCAAACTCGGTGTGCATGTAGTCAAGACTTTGAGGATGCTAAATTGCGGACGGATTTTTGATATCTCGAACGGTTTGGCTGTGGCGAGGAATCGAATTTATGGCGAGAAAAGAGAAACACGGAAGTGGAATAACTTCTGCATACATTAACTGATCTTGATGAAACTTCAGCAGTGTGTTCGTGGTAAGAGGCCGATCAGATGGATGTAGCTATTGTGAGTCAAAGTTATAGCGCCACCAACTGGCAGCAGGAAGTGTGTCACTTTCAACATGCTTTTGACAAAAGTGGGGGGGTTAGTTTTAACTACAGTAAAGAAAAAACAGTTTGTATATTGTTCTCATCAAGCCGGACAACTTTCTAATTTACATTCAATAGCTCTGGCCATCAGGAAGTCAGATATTTTGGTCTGAATGTGAATTTTTTTGCAAAATCAGCCTCTGAATTTTTAGCCACTCCTCTTAAACTATTTATTTTATTCGTACCAAACTTTTTCAACATGATGAAACTACATTAAATATGCTAAATTGTGAATGGATAATAAATATCTCAAATGGTTTTGCTATGGCGAGGGATTAAAGTAATGTCCAAAAAGGAAACACTAAAAATCTTCTAAAAATGTAATTATATACCATTTATTTCTATATAAAAGAATACAAATATCACAACTAAACCCATTTTATTCTGTTTTTGCAATTCAAGAAGAATGAAAAAGTTAAAACAGGCTATTTAGTGCTATTTGGTTCAACAAAAAAGCAAACATAGGGCTATACTGCCCTCTTGTGTCCAAAAGGACATCAAAATAGTATATAAAACTTTTTACCAGGTAGGCCAATATTGTATTTAAATATACATTTATTAGGTATGTGTCTGAGGATATTTTCCCACCGGTTAATCGACGTGTGACACGAGTGGGTGCTTTTAAATCGCTAATATAATAGTGAAAGAAAAATAATGATAATGTTGCACACACAAATCACACACATGTGGGAAAGAATGATGCTTTTAAACAACACTAAACCGCCATTAGGTGTCGCCAGGCATCCATCTTAATAAGCGAGTCATTGATTCATTCGTTCAAACGATTCGTTCGAATGAGTCGATCATGATTAAGACAGATGTTTATGGATTGATCATTCAATCTTTGAGTCAACCGATTCGTTAAAAATGCTGAATCGTTCAGTTATGAGAAAACACGTGATGGTTCTGCCGTGATCTTTGTTTAACTATTTTCGCTGCTGAAACAGAACAAAAACAGTCAACATTGAATCTAAAATGTAAGTGACTTAACTGTAACTGTTTATTAACCTGTTGTATGAAATCTAGGGGTGGGAGAAAAAATGTATTCTTAGATGCATCGCGATGCGGACGTGGACGATTCTGAATCGATTCACAAATGTCAAAAAATCGATTCTCTAAAAAAATATTTTTCTAATAACGTAATATTGACGGAAGGCAAAAGGCGGAACTCTAAGCGGACGTGCGTGCAGTCTGTGGCGCGCACATAACAGAGAAGTTTCTTCTGCTCACCAAGGCTGCATTTATTTGATTAAAAATACAAACAAAAACAGTAATATTGTAAAATATTATTCCAATTTAAAACGGCTGCTTTCTATTTTAATATATTTTAAACTGTTATTTATTCCTGTGATCAAAGCTGAGTTTTCAGCATCATTACTCCAGTCGTCACTGTCACATGATCCTTCAGAAATTATTCTAATATGATGATTGATACTCAAGAAACATTCATTATTATTTTAAATGTCGAAAACAGTTGTGTACAGTCTTTGATGAATAGAAAGTTCAAAAGAACAGCATTTATCTGAAATCTAAAGCTTTTGTAACGTTAAACACTACCGCTCAAAAGTTTTGGGTTAGTAATAATTACAATTTTATTTTTTGGGGAAATAAATAAAATAAATCAGTACTTTTATTTATGAAGGATGAGTTAAACTGATCAACAGTTACAGTAAAGACATTTATAATGTTAAAAATATATATATTTGAAATATATGCTGTTCTTTTGAACTTTACATTCATCAAAGCATTTTGAAAAAAAAAATCTGTACACAACTGTTTTCAACATTGAAAATAATAATGAATATTTATTGAGCATCAATCATCATATTAGTATGATTTCTGAAGGATCATGTGACACTGAAGACTGGAGTAATGATGCTGAAAACTCAACTTTGATCACAGAAATGAATTACTATGTAAAATATTTAAAAATTGAAAACAGCTGTTTTAAATTGGAATAATATTTCACAATATTACTGTTTTTGTTTGTATTTTTAATCAATAAATGCAGCCTTGGTGAGCAGAAGAGACTTCTCCTAAAAACATTAAAAATCTTACTGACCCCAAACTTTTGAACAATAATATATATATATATATATATATATATATATATATATATATATATATATATATATATATGTGTGTGTGTGTGTGTGTGTGTGTATATATATATATATATATATATATATATATATATATAAATATAGCTGCAAGCAGCGATGGAGGGCCCAAGCCGGCGGTACCGCCACCCCGGTGCCTTTAGGTAACTAAAGGCACCGGGGTTGCGGTGCCACCGGCTTGGGCCCGTAATCGCTGCTCGCAGCTATATTTATTATTATTATTATTATTATTATTATTATTTTGTCAACCTTTCGGCCACTTTTGGGGCCCTTAACATGCTCGAAAACTCTTGAAATTTTGCACACAGGTCAGAACCCGCGGCCATCAGGGCCGGACTGAAGCTGGTACCCGGGCGTGGCAGGGGGGCTCGACAGCGCCCCCTGGAACGGGATCCGAACACTTGTCCATAAATCAGACACGCTTGCATGTAATAATATGAAACTCGGTACACATATAGAACTCATCGGGCCGAACAACTTTCGTGCTCTAAGTTTTACGCCAGCCCAACAGGAAGTCGGCTATTTAGGGTTGTTTGGAAACGCATGCTGTGGAATTTAATGTACTCCTCCTAGGGAATTCATCGATTCGCCTCCAAACTCGGTGTGCATGAAGTCAAGACATTGAGGATGCTAAATTGCGGACGGATTTTTGATATCTCGAACGGTTTGGCCGTGGCGAGGAAACGAATTTATGGCGAAAAAATGAAACAGGAAGTGTGTTATAACTTCTGCATACATTAACTGATCTTGATGAAACTTCAGCAGTGTGTTCGTTGTAAGAGGCCGATCGCACAGATGTGACTATTGTGAGTCAAAGTTATAGCGCCACCAACAGGCAGCAGGAAGTACATCACTATTAAAATGCTTTGAAATCACTGTCTTATTTTTACCAGATTTGCTTCAAACTTTATGTGTACAATGTAGACACACGGCAGATGTAAACCTGTGAAAGGATTATTGATATCTTAGATACTGTTGCCGTGGCAACGCATCAAACTTTAATATTCTTTTTTTATGCTTTTGAGACTCTTAACATACTTGAAATTGCATGAAACTCGACAGACACATCACATTTATTATCCAGTAGACATGTGCAAAGTTTCAGAAACGGGCGTGGTGAGGGGCTCAGTAGCGCCACCTTTAGTCATAAGTGGGGGTGTTAGTTTTATCAACAGCAACAAAACTTGGTATGTGTATTGTTCTCATCAAGACGGACAACTTTCTAATTTACATGAACCATCTCTGACCAACAGGAAGAGAGATATTTTGGTTTGAATGTGGATTTTCTGAAGAATTTTCTCTCCCTCTCTGTGTCTGTGTGTGTGTGAGGGGAGGGGGGGATTTGACTATTGCTTTTATATTGTTAATCAAGGTTTCAGGGGCTTTTGGGGTCCTTAACGTGCTCAAAAACTCTTGAAACTTTGCACACAGGTCAGAACCCACGGCCATCAGGGCCGGGCTGAAGCTGGGACCCGGGCGTGGCTGGGGGGCTCAACAGCGCCCCCTTGAACGGGGTTCTAAAACTTGATCCATATATCAAACACGCTCGCATGAATTAATATGAAACTCGGTACACATATAGATCTCATCGGGCCGAACAACTTTACCCCAGTCAAGTTTTACGCCAGCCCAACAGGAAGTCGGCTATTATGGGTTGTTTGGAAAACGCTTGCTGTGGAATGTGAAATACTCCTCCTAGAAAATTCACCGTGCCCCCTTCAAACTCGGTGTGGATGTAGTCAAGACATTGAGGATGCTAAATTGCGGACGGATTTTTGATATCTCGAACGGTTTGGCTGTGGCGAGGAATTGAATTTATGGCGAGAAAAGAGAAACACGGAAGTGGAATAACTTCTGCATACATTAACTGATCTTGATGAAACTTCAGCAGTGTGTTCGTGGTAAGAGGCCGATCAGATGGATGTAGCTATTGTGAGTCAAAGTTATAGCGCCACCAACTGGCAGCAGGAAGTGTGTCACTTTCAACATGCTTTTGACAAAAGTGGGGGGGTTAGTTTTAACTACAGTAAAGAAAAAATAGTTTGTATATTGTTCTCATCAAGCCGGACAACTTTCTAATTTACATTCAATAGCTCTGGCCATCAGGAAGTCAGATATTTTGGTCTGAATGTGGATTTTTTTGCAAAATCAGCCTCTGAATTTTTAGCCACTCCTCTTAAACTATTTATTTTATTCGTACCAAACTTTTTCAACATGATGAAACTACATTAAATATGCTAAATTGTGAATGGATAATAAATATCTCAAACGGTTTTGCTATGGCGAGGGATTAAATAATGTCCAAAAAGGAAACACTAAAAATCTTCTAAAAATGTAATTATATACCATTTATTTCTATATAAAAGTATACAAATATCACAACTAAACCCATTTTATTCTGTTTTTGCAATTCAAGAAGAATGAAAAAGTTAAAACAGGCTATTTAGTGCTATTTGGTTCAACAAAAAAGCAAACATAGGGCTATACTGCCCTCTTGTGTCCAAAAGGACATCAAAATAGTATATAAAACTTTTTACCAGGTAGGCCAATATTGTATTTAAATATACATGTATTAGGTATGTGTCTGAGGATATTTTCCCACCGGTTAATCGACGTGTGACACGAGTGGGTGCTTTTAAATCGCTAATATAATAGTGTAAGAAAAATAATGATAATGTTGCACACACAAATCACACACATGTGGGAAAGAATGATGCTTTTAAACAACACTAAACCGCCATTAGGTGTCGCCAGGCATCCATCTTAATAAGCGAGTCATTGATTCATTCGTTCAAACGATTCGTTCGAATGAGTCGATCATGATTAAGACAGATGTTTATGGATTGATCATTCAATCTTTGAGTCAACCGATTCGTTAAAAATGCTGAATCGTTCAGTTATGAGAAAACACGTGATGCGTGATGGTTCTGCCGTGATCTTTGTTTAACTATTTTCGCTGCTGAAACAGAACAAAAACAGTCAACATTGCATCTAAAATGTAAGTGACTTAATTGTAACTGTTTATTAACCTGTTGTATGAAATCTAGGGGTGGGAGAAAAAATTTATTCTTAGATGCATCGCGATGCGGACGTGGACGATTCTGAATCGATTCACAAATGTCAAAAAATCGATTCTCTAAAAAAATATTTTTCTAATAACGTAATATTGACGGAAGGCAAAAGGCGGAACTCTAAGCGGACGTGCGTGCAGTCTGTGGCGCGCACATAACAGAGAAGTTTCTTCTGCTCACCAAGGCTGCATTTATTTGATTAAAAATACAAACAAAAACAGTAATATTGTAAAATATTATTCCAATTTAAAACAGCTGCTTTCTATTTTAATATATTTTAAACTGTTATTTATTCCTGTGATCAAAGCTGAGTTTTCAGCATCATTACTCCAGTCGTCACTGTCACATGATCCTTCAGAAATTATTCTAATATGATGATTGATACTCAAGAAACATTCATTATTATTTTAAATGTCGAAAACAGTTGTGTACAGTCTTTGATGAATAGAAAGTTCAAAAGAACAGCATTTATCTGAAATCTAAAGCTTTTGTAACGTTAAACACTACCGCTCAAAAGTTTTGGGTTAGTAATAATTAAAATTTTATTTTTTGGGGAAATAAATAAAATAAATCAGTACTTTTATTTATGAAGGATGAGTTAAACTGATCAACAGTTACAGTAAAGACATTTATAATGTTAAAAATATATATATTTGAAATATATGCTGTTCTTTTGAACTTTACATTCATCAAAGCATTTTGAAAAAAAAAAAAATCTGTACACAACTGTTTTCAACATTGAAAATAATAATGAATATTTATTGAGCATCAATCATCATATTAGTATGATTTCTGAAGGATCATGTGACACTGAAGAGTGGAGTAATGATGCTGAAAACTCAACTTTGATCACAGAAATGAATTACTATGTAAAATATTTAAAAATTGAAAACAGCTGTTTTAAATTGGAATAATATTTCACAATATTACTGTTTTTGTTTGTATTTTTAATCAATAAATGCAGCCTTGGTGAGCAGAAGAGACTTCTCCTAAAAACATTAAAAATCTTACTGACCCCAAACTTTTGAACAATAATATATATATATATATATATATATATATGTATGTGTGTGTATATATATATATATATATATATATATATATATATATATATATATATATAAATATAGCTGCGAGCAGCGATGGAGGGCCAAAGCCGGCGGTACCGCCACCCCGGTGCCTTTAGGTAACTAAAGGCACCGGGGTTGCGGTGCCACCGGCTTGGGCCCGTAATCGCTGCTCGCAGCTATATTTATTATTATTATTATTATTATTATTATTATTTTGTCAACCTTTCGGGCACTTTTGGGGCCCTTAACATGCTCGAAAACTCTTGAAATTTTGCACACACGTCAGAACCCGCGGCCATCAGGGCCGGACTGAAGCTGGTACCCGGGCGTGGCAGGGGGGCTCGACAGCGCCCCCTGGAACGGGATCCAAACACGTGTCCATAAATCAAACACGCTTGCATGTAATAATATGAAACTCGGTACACATATAGATCTCATTGGGCCGAACAACTTTCGTGCTCTAAGTTTTACGCCAGCCAAACAGGAAGTTGGCTATTTAGCGTTGTTTGGAAACGCATGCTGTGGAATTTAATGTACTCCTCCTAGGGAATTCATCGATTCGCCTCCAAACTCGGTGTGCATGAAGTCAAGACATTGAGGATGCTAAATTGCGGACGGATTTTTGATATCTCGAACGGTTTGGCCGTGGCGAGGAAACAAATTTATGGCGAAAAAATGAAACAGGAAGTGTGTTTTAACTTCTGCATACATTAACTGATCTTGATGAAACTTCAGCAGTGTGTTCGTTGTAAGAGGCCGATCACATGGATGTGACTATTGTGAGTCAAAGTTATAGCGCCACCAACAGGCAGCAGGAAGTACATCACTTTCAAAATGCTTTGAAATCAGTGTCTTATTTTTACCCGATTTGCTTCAAACTTTATGCGTACAATGTAGACACACGGCAGATGTAAACCTGTGAAAGGATTATTGATATCTTAGATACTGTTGCCGTGGCAACGCATCAAACTTTAATATTATTTTTTGATGCTTTTGAGACTCTTAACATACTTGAAATTGCATGAAACTCAACAGACACATCACATTTATTAGCCCGTAGACATGTGCAAAGTTTCAGAAACGGGCGTGGTGGAATGGCTCAGTAGCGCCACCTTTAGTCAAAAATGGGGGCTTAGTTTTTCCTAGAATCACAAAACTTGGTATGTGTATTGTTCTCATCAAGACGGACAACTTTCTAATTTACATGAACCATCTCCGACCAACAGGAAGAGAGATATTTTGGTTTGAATGTGGATTTTCTGAAGAATTTTCTCTCCCTCTCTCTGTGTCTGTGTGTGTGTGAGGGGAGGGGGGGATTTGACTATTGCTTTTATATTGTTAATCAAGGTTTCAGGGGCTTTTGGGGTCCTTAACGTGCTCAAAAACTCTTGAAACTTTGCACACAGGTCAGAACCCACGGCCATCAGGGCCGGGCTGAAGCTGGTACCCGGGCGTGGCTGGGGGGCTCAACAGCGCCCCCTTGAACGGGGTTCTAAAACTTGATCCATATATCAAACACGCTCGCATGAATTAATATGAAACTCGGTACACATATAGATCTCATCGGGCCGAACAACTTTACCCCGGTCAAGTTTTACGCCAGCCCAACAGGAAGTCGGCTATTATGGGTTGTTTGGAAAACGCTTGCTGTGGAATGTGAAATACTCCTCCTAGAAAATTCACCGTGTCCCCTTCAAACTCGGTGTGCATGTAGTCAAGACTTTGAGGATGCTAAATTGCGGACGGATTTTTGATATCTCGAACGGTTTGGCTGTGGCGAGGAATCGAATTTATGGCGAGAAAAGAGAAACACGGAAGTGGAATAACTTCTGCATACATTAACTGATCTTGATGAAACTTCAGCAGTGTGTTCGTGGTAAGAGGCCGATCAGATGGATGTAGCTATTGTGAGTCAAAGTTATAGCGCCACCAACTGGCAGCAGGAAGTGTGTCACTTTCAACATGCTTTTGACAAAAGTGGGGGGGTTAGTTTTAACTACAGTAAAGAAAAAACAGTTTGTATATTGTTCTCATCAAGCCGGACAACTTTCTAATTTACATTCAATAGCTCTGGCCATCAGGAAGTCAGATATTTTGGTCTGAATGTGAATTTTTTTGCAAAATCAGCCTCTGAATTTTTAGCCACTCCTCTTAAACTATTTATTTTATTCGTACCAAACTTTTTCAACATGATGAAACTACATTAAATATGCTAAATTGTGAATGGATAATAAATATCTCAAATGGTTTTGCTATGGCGAGGGATTAAAGTAATGTCCAAAAAGGAAACACTAAAAATCTTCTAAAAATGTAATTATATACCATTTATTTCTATATAAAAGAATACAAATATCACAACTAAACCCATTTTATTCTGTTTTTGCAATTCAAGAAGAATGAAAAAGTTAAAACAGGCTATTTAGTGCTATTTGGTTCAACAAAAAAGCAAACATAGGGCTATACTGCCCTCTTGTGTCCAAAAGGACATCAAAATAGTATATAAAACTTTTTACCAGGTAGGCCAATATTGTATTTAAATATACATTTATTAGGTATGTGTCTGAGGATATTTTCCCACCGGTTAATCGACGTGTGACACGAGTGGGTGCTTTTAAATCGCTAATATAATAGTGAAAGAAAAATAATGATAATGTTGCACACACAAATCACACACATGTGGGAAAGAATGATGCTTTTAAACAACACTAAACCGCCATTAGGTGTCGCCAGGCATCCATCTTAATAAGCGAGTCATTGATTCATTCGTTCAAACGATTCGTTCGAATGAGTCGATCATGATTAAGACAGTTTATGGATTGATCATTCAATCTTTGAGTCAACCGATTCGTTAAAAATGCTGAATCGTTCAGTTATGAGAAAACACGTGATGGTTCTGCCGTGATCTTTGTTTAACTATTTTCGCTGCTGAAACAGAACAAAAACAGTCAACATTGAATCTAAAATGTAAGTGACTTAATTGTAACTGTTTATTAACCTGTTGTATGAAATCTAGGGGTGGGAGAAAAAATGTATTCTTAGATGCATCGCGATGCGGACGTGGACGATTCTGAATCGATTCACAAATGTCAAAAAATCGATTCTCTAAAAAAATATTTTTCTAATAACGTAATATTGACGGAAGGCAAAAGGCGGAACTCTAAGCGGACGTGCGTGCAGTCTGTGGCGCGCACATAACAGAGAAGTTTCTTCTGCTCACCAAGGCTGCATTTATTTGATTAAAAATACAAACAAAAACAGTAATATTGTAAAATATTATTCCAATTTAAAACGGCTGCTTTCTATTTTAATATATTTTAAACTGTTATTTATTCCTGTGATCAAAGCTGAGTTTTCAGCATCATTACTCCAGTCGTCACTGTCACATGATCCTTCAGAAATTATTCTAATATGATGATTGATACTCAAGAAACATTCATTATTATTTTAAATGTCGAAAACAGTTGTGTACAGTCTTTGATGAATAGAAAGTTCAAAAGAACAGCATTTATCTGAAATCTAAAGCTTTTGTAACGTTAAACACTACCGCTCAAAAGTTTTGGGTTAGTAATAATTACAATTTTATTTTTGGGGGAAATAAATAAAATAAATCAGTACTTTTATTTATGAAGGATGAGTTAAACTGATCAACAGTTACAGTAAAGACATTTATAATGTTAAAAATATATATATATTTGAAATATATGCTGTTCTTTTGAACTTAACATTCATCAAAGCATTTTGAAAAAAAAAATCTGTACACAACTGTTTTCAACATTGAAAATAATAATGAATATTTATTGAGCATCAATCATCATATTAGTATGATTTCTGAAGGATCATGTGACACTGAAGACTGGAGTAATGATGCTGAAAACTCAACTTTGATCACAGAAATTAATTACTATGTAAAATATTTAAAAATTGAAAACAGCTGTTTTAAATTGGAATAATATTTCACAATATTACTGTTTTTGTTTGTATTTTTAATCAATAAATGCAGCCTTGGTGAGCAGAAGAGACTTCTCCTAAAAACATTAAAAATCTTACTGACCCCAAACTTTTGAACAATAATATATATATATATATATATATATATACATATATATGTATGTGTGTGTATGTATGTATGTATATATATATATATATATATATATATATATATAAATATAGCTGCGAGCAGCGATGGAGGGCCCAAGCCGGCGGTACCGCCACCCCGGTGCCTTTAGGTAACTAAAGGCACCGGGGTTGCGGTGCCACCGGCTTGGGCCCGTAATCGCTGCTCGCAGCTATATTTATTATTATTATTATTATTTTGTCAACCTTTCGGGCACTTTTGGGGCCCTTAACATGCTCAAAAACTCTTGAAACTTTGCATACATGTCAGAACCCGCGGCCATCAGGGCCGGACCGAAGCTGGTACCCGGGCGTGGCAGGGGGGCTCGACAGCGCCCCCTGGAACGGGATCCGAACACTTGTCCATAAATCAAACACACTTGTATGTAATAATATGAAACTCGGCACACATATAGATCTCATCGGGCCGAACAACTTTCGTGCTCTAAGTTTTACGCCAGCCCAACAGGAAGTCGGCTATTATGGGTTGTTTGGAAACGCATGCTGTGGAATTTAATGTACTCCTCCTAGAGAAATCATCCAATCCCCTCGAAACTCGGTGTGTATGAAGTCAAGACATTGAGGATGCTAAATTGCGGACAGATTTTTGATATCTCGAACGGTTTGGCCGTGGCGAGGAAACTAATTTAGGGCGAATAATGGAAACAGGAAGTGTGTTATAACTTCAGCATACATAAACTGATCTTGATGAAACTTCAGCAGTGTGTTCGTTGTAAGAGGCCGATCACATGGATGTGACTATTGTGACTCAAAGTTATAGCGCCACCAACTGGCAGCAGGAAGTGTGTCACTATCAAAATGCTTTGAAATCACCCTCTTATTTTTATCCGATTTGCTTCAAACTTTATGTGTATAATGTAGACACATGGCAGATGTAGACCTGTGAAAGGATTATTGATATCTTAGATACTGTTGCCGTGGCAACGCATCAAACTTTAATGTTCTTTTCGGATGCTTTTGAGACTCTTCACATGCTTGAAAATGCATGAAACTCGACAGACACATCACATTTATTAGCCAGTAGACATGTTCAAAGTTTCAGAAATGGGCGTGGTGAGGGGCTCAGTAGCGCCACCTTTAGTCAAAAATAGGGGCTTAGTTTTTCCTAGAATCGCAAAAATCGGTATGTATATTGTTCTCATCGAGCCGGACAACTTTCTAATTTACACTTATAAGCTCCAACCAACAGGAAGTCAGATATTTTGGTTTGAATGTGGATTTTCTGAAGAATTTTCTCTCTCTCTCTGTGTGTCTGTGTGTGTCTGTGTGTGTGTGGGGGGGGGGTTGTCTATTCCATTTAATCTTTGTTTTTCAAGGTTTTAGGGGCTTTTGGCGCACTTAACGTGCTCAAAAACACTTGAAACTTTTCACACAGGTCAGAACCCACGGTCATCAGGACCGGGCTGAAGCTGGTACACGGGCGTGGCAGGGGGGCTCAACAGCGCCCCCTTGAACACGGTCTGAAAACTTGGTCCATATATCAAACACACTTGCATGAATTAATATGAAACTCGGTACACATATAGATCTCATCGGGCCGAACAACTTCCGCACTCTAAATTATTAGCTCCGCCCAACAGGAAGTCTGCTATTATGGGTTGTTTGAAAAACGCATGCTGTGGAATTTGAAACACTCATCCTAGAGAATTCATCCGATCCCCACCAAACTCGGTCAGCATGAAGTCAAGACATTGAGGATTCTAAATTGCGGACGGATTTTAGATATCTCGAATGGTTTGGCCGTGGCGAGGAAACGAATTTATGGCGAGAAAAGAGAAACACGAAGTGTTATAACTTCTGCATACATTAACTGATCTTGATGAAACTTCAGCAGTGTGTTCATGGTAAGAGGCCGGTCAGATGGATGTAACTATTTTGAGTCAAAGTTATAGCGCCACCAACTGGTAGCAGGAAGTGTGTCACTTTCAAAATGCTTTTGACAAAAGTGGGGGGGTTACTTTTACCCACAGTTACAAAAATCAGTACGCATATTGGTCTCATCGAGCCGGACAACTTTCTAATTTACAGTCATTAGCTCCGAGCAACAGGAAGTCAGATATTTTGGTTTGAATGTGGATTTTTTGGATATGTCAGACTCTGAGTTTTTAGTTACTCCTCCTAAGTGGTTTATTTTATTCACACCAAACTTTTTCAACATGATAAAAATACATTAAAGATATATATATATATATATATATATATATATATATATATATATATATATATAAATATAGCTGCGAGCAGCGATGAAGGGCCAAAGCCGGCGGCACCGCCACCCCGGTGCCTTTAGGTAACTAAAGGCATCGGGGTTGCGGTGCCACCGGCTTGGGCCCGTAATCGCTGCTCGCAGCTATATTTATTATTATTATTATTATTATTATTATTAGGGCCCAAGCCCTGAAAGGGCGAAGGCCCTATTGTTTTCGTTAGGATTATTAGGGCCCAAGCCCTGAAAGGGGGATTTGACTATTGCTTTTATATTGTTAATCAACCTTTCGGGCACTTTTGGGGCCCTTAACATGCTCGAAAACTCTTGAAATTTTGCACACACGTCAGAACCCGCGGCCATCAGGGCCGGACTGAAGCTGGTACCCGGGCGTGGCAGGGGGGCTCGACAGCGCCCCCTGGAACGGGATCCAAACACGTGTCCATAAATCAAACACGCTTGCATGTAATAATATGAAACTCGGTACACATATAGATCTCATTGGGCCGAACAACTTTCGTGCTCTAAGTTTTACGCCAGCCAAACAGGAAGTTGGCTATTTAGCGTTGTTTGGAAACGCATGCTGTGGAATTTAATGTACTCCTCCTAGGGAATTCATCGATTCGCCTCCAAACTCGGTGTGCATGAAGTCAAGACATTGAGGATGCTAAATTGCGGACGGATTTTTGATATCTCGAACGGTTTGGCCGTGGCGAGGAAACAAATTTATGGCGAAAACATGAAACAGGAAGTGTGTTATAACTTCTGCATACATTAACTGATCTTGATGAAACTTCAGCAGTGTGTTCGTTGTAAGAGGCCGATCACATGGATGTGACTATTGTGAGTCAAAGTTATAGCGCCACCAACAGGCAGCAGGAAGTACATCACTTTCAAAATGCTTTGAAATCAGTGTCTTATTTTTACCCGATTTGCTTCAAACTTTATGCGTACAATGTAGACACACGGCAGATGTAAACCTGTGAAAGGATTATTGATATCTTAGATACTGTTGCCGTGGCAACGCATCAAACTTTAATATTATTTTTTGATGCTTTTGAGACTCTTAACATACTTGAAATTGCATGAAACTCAACAGACACATCACATTTATTAGCCCGTAGACATGTGCAAAGTTTCAGAAACGGGCGTGGTGGAATGGCTCAGTAGCGCCACCTTTAGTCAAAAATGGGGGCTTAGTTTTTCCTAGAATCACAAAACTTGGTATGTGTATTGTTCTCATCAAGACGGACAACTTTCTAATTTACATGAACCATCTCCGACCAACAGGAAGAGAGATATTTTGGTTTGAATGTGGATTTTCTGAAGAATTTTCTCTCCCTCTCTCTGTGTCTGTGTGTGTGTGAGGGGAGGGGGGGATTTGACTATTGCTTTTATATTGTTAATCAAGGTTTCAGGGGCTTTTGGGGTCCTTAACGTGCTCAAAAACTCTTGAAATTTTGCACACAGGTCAGAACCCACGGCCATCAGGGCCGGGCTGAAGCTGGTACCCGGGCGTGGCTGGGGGGCTCAACAGCGCCCCCTTGAACGGGGTTCTAAAACTTGATCCATATATCAAACACGCTCGCATGAATTAATATGAAACTCGGTACACATATAGATCTCATCGGGCCGAACAACTTTACCCCGGTCAAGTTTTACGCCAGCCCAACAGGAAGTCGGCTATTATGGGTTGTTTGGAAAACGCTTGCTGTGGAATGTGAAATACTCCTCCTAGAAAATTCACCGTGTCCCCTTCAAACTCGGTGTGCATGTAGTCAAGACTTTGAGGATGCTAAATTGCGGACGGATTTTTGATATCTCGAACGGTTTGGCTGTGGCGAGGAATCGAATTTATGGCGAGAAAAGAGAAACACGGAAGTGGAATAACTTCTGCATACATTAACTGATCTTGATGAAACTTCAGCAGTGTGTTCGTGGTAAGAGGCCGATCAGATGGATGTAGCTATTGTGAGTCAAAGTTATAGCGCCACCAACTGGCAGCAGGAAGTGTGTCACTTTCAACATGCTTTTGACAAAAGTGGGGGGGTTAGTTTTAACTACAGTAAAGAAAAAACAGTTTGTATATTGTTCTCATCAAGCCGGACAACTTTCTAATTTACATTCAATAGCTCTGGCCATCAGGAAGTCAGATATTTTGGTCTGAATGTGAATTTTTTTGCAAAATCAGCCTCTGAATTTTTAGCCACTCCTCTTAAACTATTTATTTTATTCGTACCAAACTTTTTCAACATGATGAAACTACATTAAATATGCTAAATTGTGAATGGATAATAAATATCTCAAATGGTTTTGCTATGGCGAGGGATTAAAGTAATGTCCAAAAAGGAAACACTAAAAATCTTCTAAAAATGTAATTATATACCATTTATTTCTATATAAAAGAATACAAATATCACAACTAAACCCATTTTATTCTGTTTTTGCAATTCAAGAAGAATGAAAAAGTTAAAACAGGCTATTTAGTGCTATTTGGTTCAACAAAAAAGCAAACATAGGGCTATACTGCCCTCTTGTGTCCAAAAGGACATCAAAATAGTATATAAAACTTTTTACCAGGTAGGCCAATATTGTATTTAAATATACATTTATTAGGTATGTGTCTGAGGATATTTTCCCACCGGTTAATCGACGTGTGACACGAGTGGGTGCTTTTAAATCGCTAATATAATAGTGAAAGAAAAATAATGATAATGTTGCACACACAAATCACACACATGTGGGAAAGAATGATGCTTTTAAACAACACTAAACCGCCATTAGGTGTCGCCAGGCATCCATCTTAATAAGCGAGTCATTGATTCATTCGTTCAAACGATTCGTTCGAATGAGTCGATCATGATTAAGACAGATGTTTATGGATTGATCATTCAATCTTTGAGTCAACCGATTCGTTAAAAATGCTGAATCGTTCAGTTATGAGAAAACACGTGATGGTTCTGCCGTGATCTTTGTTTAACTATTTTCGCTGCTGAAACAGAACAAAAACAGTCAACATTGAATCTAAAATGTAAGTGACTTAATTGTAACTGTTTATTAACCTGTTGTATGAAATCTAGGGGTGGGAGAAAAAATGTATTCTTAGATGCATCGCGATGCGGACGTGGACGATTCTGAATCGATTCACAAATGTCAAAAAATCGATTCTCTAAAAAAATATTTTTCTAATAACGTAATATTGACGGAAGGCAAAAGGCGGAACTCTAAGCGGACGTGCGTGCAGTCTGTGGCGCGCACATAACAGAGAAGTTTCTTCTGCTCACCAAGGCTGCATTTATTTGATTAAAAATACAAACAAAAACAGTAATATTGTAAAATATTATTCCAATTTAAAACGGCTGCTTTCTATTTTAATATATTTTAAACTGTTATTTATTCCTGTGATCAAAGCTGAGTTTTCAGCATCATTACTCCAGTCGTCACTGTCACATGATCCTTCAGAAATTATTCTAATATGATGATTGATACTCAAGAAACATTCATTATTATTTTAAATGTCGAAAACAGTTGTGTACAGTCTTTGATGAATAGAAAGTTCAAAAGAACAGCATTTATCTGAAATCTAAAGCTTTTGTAACGTTAAACACTACCGCTCAAAAGTTTTGGGTTAGTAATAATTACAATTTTATTTTTGGGGGAAATAAATAAAATAAATCAGTACTTTTATTTATGAAGGATGAGTTAAACTGATCAACAGTTACAGTAAAGACATTTATAATGTTAAAAATATATATATTTGAAATATATGCTGTTCTTTTGAACTTAACATTCATCAAAGCATTTTGAAAAAAAAAATCTGTACACAACTGTTTTCAACATTGAAAATAATAATGAATATTTATTGAGCATCAATCATCATATTAGTATGATTTCTGAAGGATCATGTGACACTGAAGACTGGAGTAATGATGCTGAAAACTCAACTTTGATCACAGAAATGAATTACTATGTAAAATATTTAAAAATTGAAAACAGCTGTTTTAAATTGGAATAATATTTCACAATATTACTGTTTTTGTTTGTATTTTTAATCAATAAATGCAGCCTTGGTGAGCAGAAGAGACTTCTCCTAAAAACATTAAAAATCTTACTGACCCCAAACTTTTGAACAATAATATATATATATATATATATATATATATATATATATATATATATATATATATATATACATATATATGTATGTGTGTGTATGTATGTATGTATATATATATATATATATATATATATATATATATATATATATAAATATAGCTGCGAGCAGCGATGGAGGGCCCAAGCCGGCGGTACCGCCACCCCGGTGCCTTTAGGTAACTAAAGGCACCGGGGTTGCGGTGCCACCGGCTTGGGCCCGTAATCGCTGCTCGCAGCTATATTTTTTATTATTATTATTTTTTTTCTACTTCTCGGGCACTTTTGGGGGCCTTAACATGCTCGAAAACTCTTCAAACTTTGCACACAGGTCAGAACCCGCGGCCATCAGGGCCGGGCTGAAGCTGGTACCCGGGCGTGGCAGGGGGGCTCAACAGCGCCCCCTTGAATGGGGTCCGAAAACTTGGTCCATATATCAAACACGCTTGGATGAATTAATATGAAACTCGGTACACTTATAGATCTCATCGGGCCGAACAACTTCCGCGCTCTATGTTATTAGCTCCGCCCAACAGGAAGTCAGCTATTATGCGTTGTTTGAAAAACGCATGCTGTGGAATTTAATGTACTCCTCCTACAGAATTCATCCGATCCCCACCAAACTCGGTCAACGTGAAGTCAAGACATTGAAGATGCTAAATTGCGGACGGATTTTTGATATCTTGAACGGTTTGGCCGTGGCGAGGAAACGAATTTATGGCGAGAAAAGAGAAACAGGAAGTGTGTTATAACTTCTGCATACATTAACTGATCTTGATAAAACTTCAGCAGTGTGTTCGTTTTCAGAGGCCGATCACATTGATGTGACTATTGTGAGTCAAAGTTATAGCGCCACCAACTGGCAGCAGGAAGTGTGTCACTTTCAAAATTCTTTGAAGTCACCCTCTTATGTTTACCCGATTTGCTTCAAACTTTATGTGTATAATGTAGACACACGGCAGATGTAGACCTGTGAAAGGATTATTGATATCTTAGATACTGTTGCCGTGGCAACGCATCAAACTTTAATATTCTTTTCGGATGCGTTTGAGACTCTTAGCATGCATGAAATTGGATGAAACTCGACAGATACATCCCATTTATTAGCCAGTAGACATGTGAAAAGTTTCAGAAACGGGCGTGCCAGGGGGGCTCAACAGCGCCCCCTTGAACGGGGTCTGAAAACTTGGTCCATATATCAAACACGCTTGCATGAATTAATATGAAACTCGGTACACATATAGATCTCATCGGGCCGAACAACTTTCCCTCTGTCAAGTTTCACGCCAGCCCAACAGGAAGTCAGCTATTATGGGTTGTTTGGAAAACGCTTGCTGTGGAATGTGAAATACTCCTCCTAGAAAATTCATCCCATCCCCACCAAACTCGGTGTGCATGAAGTCAAGACATTGAGGATGCTAAATTGCGGACAGATTTTTGATATCTCGAACGGTTTGGCCGTGGCGAGGAAACAAATTTATGGCGAGAAAAGAGAGACACGAAGTGTTATAACTTCTGCAGACATTAACTGATCTTGATGAAACTTCAGCAGTGTGTTCGTGGTAAGAGGCCGGTCAGATGGATGCAACTATTGTGAGTCAAAGTTATAGCGCCACCAACTGGCAACAGGAACTGTGTCACTTTCAAAATGCTTTTGACAAAATGGGGGGGTTAGTTTTAAGTACAGTAAAAAAAAAATAGTTTTTATATTGTTCTCATCAAGCCGGACAACTTTCTAATTTACATTCATTAGCTCCGGCCATCAGGAAGTCAGATATTTTGGTCTGAATGTGGATTTTTTTTGCAAAATCAGCCTCTGAATTTTTAGCCACTCCTCTTACACTATTTATTTTATTCCCACCAGACTTTTTCAACGTGATGAAAATACATTAAATATGCTAAATTGTGAAAGAATAATAAATATCTCAAACGGTTTTGCTATGGCGAGGGATTAAAATAATGTCCAAAAAGGAAACACTAAAAGCCTAAAATCTTCTAAAAATGTAATTATATACCATTTATTTCTATATAAAAGTATACAAATATCACAACTAAACCCATTTTATCCTGTTTTTAAAAAGAATTTTATTCTAATTTTATTCTAAAATTAAAAACAGTAAATTAAAAAAAAAAAAAAAACAAGTCATACATAGGGCTATACTGCCCTCTTGTGTCCAAAAGCACATCAAAATAGTATATAAAACTTTTTACCAGGTAGGCCAATATTCTATTTAAAGATACATTTATTAGGTATGTGTCTGAGGATATTTTCCCACCGGTTATTCGACGTGTGACACAAGCGGGTGCTTTTAAATTGCTAATATAAAAGTGAAAGAAAAATACAGACTTCCACACTGACATTGATAATGTTGCACACACAAATCACACACACGTTGGAAAGAATGATGCTTTTAAACAACACTAAACCGCCATTAGGTGTCGCCAGGCATCCATCTTAATAAGCGAGTCATTGATTCAGTCGTTCAAACGATTCGTTCGAATGAGTCGATCATGATTAAGACAGATGTTTATGGATTGATCATTCAAACTTTGAGTCAACCGATTCCTTAAAAATGCTGAATCGTTCAGTTATGAGAAAACACGTGATGCGTGATGGTTCTGCTGTGATCTTTAACTATTTTCGCTGCTGAAACAGAACAAAAACAGTCAATACTGCATCTAAAATGTAAGTGACTTAATTGTAACTGTTTATTAACCTGTTGTATGAAATCTAGGGGTGGGAGAAAAAATTGATTCTTAGATGCATCGCGATGCGGACGTGGACGATTCTGAATCAATTCACAAATGTCAAAAAATCGATTCTCTAAAAAAATATTTTTCTAATAACGTAATATTGACGGAACGCAAAAGGCGGAACTCTTAAGCGGACGTGCGTGCAGTCTGTGGCGCGCACATAACAGAGAAGTTTCTTCTGCTCACCAAGGCTGCATTTATTTGATTTAAAAATACAAACAAAAACAGTAATATTGTAAAATATTATTCCAATTTAAAACAGCTGCTTTCTATTTTAATATATTTTAAACTGTTATTTATTCCTGTGATCAAAGCGGAGTCACTGTCACATGATCCTTCAGAAATTATTCTAATATGATGATTGATGCTCAAGAAACATTCATTATTATTTTAAATGTCGAAAACAGTTGTGTACAGTCTTTG
Source organism: Abramis brama (assembly GCF_963993115.1). Taxonomy (NCBI): domain Eukaryota; kingdom Metazoa; phylum Chordata; class Actinopteri; order Cypriniformes; family Leuciscidae; genus Abramis; species Abramis brama. Next base: position 11,262,293 of record NC_139978.1, read on the forward strand.
ATGAATAGAAAGTTCAAAAGAACAGCATTTATCTGAAATCTAAAGCTTTTGTAACATAACACTACCGCTCAAAAGTTTGGGGTTAGTAATAATTTAAATTTTATTTTTGGGGGAAAGAAATAAAATAAATCAATACTTTTATTTATGAAGGATGAGTTAAACTGATCAACAGTTACAGTAAAGATATTTATAATGTTAAAAAAATTATATTTGAAATAAATGCTGTTCTTTTGAACTTTACATTCATCAAAGCATTTTGATAAAAAAAATCTGTACACAACTGTTTTCAACATTGAAAATAATAATGAATATTTATTGAGCATCAATCATCATATTAGAATGATTTCTGAAGGATCATGTGACACTGAAGACTGGAGTAATGATGCTGAAAACTCAACTTTGATCACAGAAATTAATTACTATGTAAAATATTTTAAAATTGAAAATAGCTGTTTTAAATTGGAATAATATTTCACAATATTACAGTTTTTGTTTGTATTTTTAATCAAATAAATGCAGCCTTGGTAAGCAGAAGAGACTTCTCCTAAAAACATTAAAAATCTTACTGACCCCAAACTTTTGAACGGTAATATATATATATATATATATATATATATATATATATATATATATATATATATATATACATAAATATAGCTGCGAGCAGCGATGGAGGGCCAAAGCCGGCGGTACCGTTTTTACCTAAAGGCACCGGGGTTGCGGTGCCACCGGCTTGGGCCCGTAATCGCTGCTCGCAGCTATATTTATTATTATTATTATTATTTTGTCAACCTTTCGGGCACTTTTGGGGCCCTTAACATGCTCGAAAACTCTTGAAATTTTGCACACACGTCAGAACCCGCGGCCATCAGGGCCGGACTGAAGCTGGTACCCGGGCGTGGCAGGGGGGCTCGACAGCGCCCCCTGGAACGGGATCCAAACACGTGTCCATAAATCAAACACGCTTGCATGTAATAATATGAAACTCGGTACACATATAGATCTCATTGGGCCGAACAACTTTCGTGCTCTAAGTTTTACGCCAGCCAAACAGGAAGTTGGCTATTTAGCGTTGTTTGGAAACGCATGCTGTGGAATTTAATGTACTCCTCCTAGGGAATTCATCGATTCGCCTCCAAACTCGGTGTGCATGAAGTCAAGACATTGAGGATGCTAAATTGCGGACGGATTTTTGATATCTCGAACGGTTTGGCCGTGGCGAGGAAACAAATTTATGGCGAAAAAATGAAACAGGAAGTGTGTTATAACTTCTGCATACATTAACTGATCTTGATGAAACTTCAGCAGTGTGTTCGTTGTAAGAGGCCGATCACATGGATGTGACTATTGTGAGTCAAAGTTATAGCGCCACCAACAGGCAGCAGGAAGTACATCACTTTCAAAATGCTTTGAAATCAGTGTCTTATTTTTACCCGATTTGCTTCAAACTTTATGCGTACAATGTAGACACACGGCAGATGTAAACCTGTGAAAGGATTATTGATATCTTAGATACTGTTGCCGTGGCAACGCATCAAACTTTAATATTATTTTTTGATGCTTTTGAGACTCTTAACATACTTGAAATTGCATGAAACTCAACAGACACATCACATTTATTAGCCCGTAGACATGTGCAAAGTTTCAGAAACGGGCGTGGTGGAATGGCTCAGTAGCGCCACCTTTAGTCAAAAATGGGGGCTTAGTTTTTCCTAGAATCACAAAACTTGGTATGTGTATTGTTCTCATCAAGACGGACAACTTTCTAATTTACATGAACCATCTCCGACCAACAGGAAGAGAGATATTTTGGTTTGAATGTGGATTTTCTGAAGAATTTTCTCTCCCTCTCTCTGTGTCTGTGTGTGTGTGAGGGGAGGGGGGGATTTGACTATTGCTTTTATATTGTTAATCAAGGTTTCAGGGGCTTTTGGGGTCCTTAACGTGCTCAAAAACTCTTGAAACTTTGCACACAGGTCAGAACCCACGGCCATCAGGGCCGGGCTGAAGCTGGTACCCGGGCGTGGCTGGGGGGCTCAACAGCGCCCCCTTGAACGGGGTTCTAAAACTTGATCCATATATCAAACACGCTCGCATGAATTAATATGAAACTCGGTACACATATAGATCTCATCGGGCCGAACAACTTTACCCCGGTCAAGTTTTACGCCAGCCCAACAGGAAGTCGGCTATTATGGGTTGTTTGGAAAACGCTTGCTGTGGAATGTGAAATACTCCTCCTAGAAAATTCACCGTGTCCCCTTCAAACTCGGTGTGCATGTAGTCAAGACTTTGAGGATGCTAAATTGCGGACGGATTTTTGATATCTCGAACGGTTTGGCTGTGGCGAGGAATCGAATTTATGGCGAGAAAAGAGAAACACGGAAGTGGAATAACTTCTGCATACATTAACTGATCTTGATGAAACTTCAGCAGTGTGTTCGTGGTAAGAGGCCGATCAGATGGATGTAGCTATTGTGAGTCAAAGTTATAGCGCCACCAACTGGCAGCAGGAAGTGTGTCACTTTCAACATGCTTTTGACAAAAGTGGGGGGGTTAGTTTTAACTACAGTAAAGAAAAAACAGTTTGTATATTGTTCTCATCAAGCCGGACAACTTTCTAATTTACATTCAATAGCTCTGGCCATCAGGAAGTCAGATATTTTGGTCTGAATGTGAATTTTTTTGCAAAATCAGCCTCTGAATTTTTAGCCACTCCTCTTAAACTATTTATTTTATTCGTACCAAACTTTTTCAACATGATGAAACTACATTAAATATGCTAAATTGTGAATGGATAATAAATATCTCAAATGGTTTTGCTATGGCGAGGGATTAAAGTAATGTCCAAAAAGGAAACACTAAAAATCTTCTAAAAATGTAATTATATACCATTTATTTCTATATAAAAGAATACAAATATCACAACTAAACCCATTTTATTCTGTTTTTGCAATTCAAGAAGAATGAAAAAGTTAAAACAGGCTATTTAGTGCTATTTGGTTCAACAAAAAAGCAAACATAGGGCTATACTGCCCTCTTGTGTCCAAAAGGACATCAAAATAGTATATAAAACTTTTTACCAGGTAGGCCAATATTGTATTTAAATATACATTTATTAGGTATGTGTCTGAGGATATTTTCCCACCGGTTAATCGACGTGTGACACGAGTGGGTGCTTTTAAATCGCTAATATAATAGTGAAAGAAAAATAATGATAATGTTGCACACACAAATCACACACATGTGGGAAAGAATGATGCTTTTAAACAACACTAAACCGCCATTAGGTGTCGCCAGGCATCCATCTTAATAAGCGAGTCATTGATTCATTCGTTCAAACGATTCGTTCGAATGAGTCGATCATGATTAAGACAGATGTTTATGGATTGATCATTCAATCTTTGAGTCAACCGATTCGTTAAAAATGCTGAATCGTTCAGTTATGAGAAAACACGTGATGCGTGATGGTTCTGCCGTGATCTTTGTTTAACTATTTTCGCTGCTGAAACAGAACAAAAACAGTCAACATTGCATCTAAAATGTAAGTGACTTAATTGTAACTGTTTATTAACCTGTTGTATGAAATCTAGGGGTGGGAGAAAAAATTTATTCTTAGATGCATCGCGATGCGGACGTGGACGATTCTGAATCGATTCACAAATGTCAAAAAATCGATTCTCTAAAAAAATATTTTTCTAATAACGTAATATTGACGGAAGGCAAAAGGCGGAACTCTAAGCGGACGTGCGTGCAGTCTGTGGCGCGCACATAACAGAGAAGTTTCTTCTGCTCACCAAGGCTGCATTTATTTGATTAAAAATACAAACAAAAACAGTAATATTGTAAAATATTATTCCAATTTAAAACAGCTGCTTTCTATTTTAATATATTTTAAACTGTTATTTATTCCTGTGATCAAAGCTGAGTTTTCAGCATCATTACTCCAGTCGTCACTGTCACATGATCCTTCAGAAATTATTCTAATATGATGATTGATACTCAAGAAACATTCATTATTATTTTAAATGTCGAAAACAGTTGTGTACAGTCTTTGATGAATAGAAAGTTCAAAAGAACAGCATTTATCTGAAATCTAAAGCTTTTGTAACGTTAAACACTACCGCTCAAAAGTTTTGGGTTAGTAATAATTAAAATTTTATTTTTTGGGGAAATAAATAAAATAAATCAGTACTTTTATTTATGAAGGATGAGTTAAACTGATCAACAGTTACAGTAAAGACATTTATAATGTTAAAAATATATATATTTGAAATATATGCTGTTCTTTTGAACTTTACATTCATCAAAGCATTTTGAAAAAAAAAAAAATCTGTACACAACTGTTTTCAACATTGAAAATAATAATGAATATTTATTGAGCATCAATCATCATATTAGTATGATTTCTGAAGGATCATGTGACACTGAAGAGTGGAGTAATGATGCTGAAAACTCAACTTTGATCACAGAAATGAATTACTATGTAAAATATTTAAAAATTGAAAACAGCTGTTTTAAATTGGAATAATATTTCACAATATTACTGTTTTTGTTTGTATTTTTAATCAATAAATGCAGCCTTGGTGAGCAGAAGAGACTTCTCCTAAAAACATTAAAAATCTTACTGACCCCAAACTTTTGAACAATAATATATATATATATATATATATATATATATATATATATGTATGTGTGTGTATATATATATATATATATATATATATATATATATATATATATATATATATATATATATATATATAAATATAGCTGCGAGCAGCGATGGAGGGCCAAAGCCGGCGGTACCGCCACCCCGGTGCCTTTAGGTAACTAAAGGCACCGGGGTTGCGGTGCCACCGGCTTGGGCCCGTAATCGCTGCTCGCAGCTATATTTATTATTATTATTATTATTATTATTATTATTTTGTCAACCTTTCGGGCACTTTTGGGGCCCTTAACATGCTCGAAAACTCTTGAAATTTTGCACACACGTCAGAACCCGCGGCCATCAGGGCCGGACTGAAGCTGGTACCCGGGCGTGGCAGGGGGGCTCGACAGCGCCCCCTGGAACGGGATCCAAACACGTGTCCATAAATCAAACACGCTTGCATGTAATAATATGAAACTCGGTACACATATAGATCTCATTGGGCCGAACAACTTTCGTGCTCTAAGTTTTACGCCAGCCAAACAGGAAGTTGGCTATTTAGCGTTGTTTGGAAACGCATGCTGTGGAATTTAATGTACTCCTCCTAGGGAATTCATCGATTCGCCTCCAAACTCGGTGTGCATGAAGTCAAGACATTGAGGATGCTAAATTGCGGACGGATTTTTGATATCTCGAACGGTTTGGCCGTGGCGAGGAAACAAATTTATGGCGAAAAAATGAAACAGGAAGTGTGTTATAACTTCTGCATACATTAACTGATCTTGATGAAACTTCAGCAGTGTGTTCGTTGTAAGAGGCCGATCACATGGATGTGACTATTGTGAGTCAAAGTTATAGCGCCACCAACAGGCAGCAGGAAGTACATCACTTTCAAAATGCTTTGAAATCAGTGTCTTATTTTTACCCGATTTGCTTCAAACTTTATGCGTACAATGTAGACACACGGCAGATGTAAACCTGTGAAAGGATTATTGATATCTTAGATACTGTTGCCGTGGCAACGCATCAAACTTTAATATTATTTTTTGATGCTTTTGAGACTCTTAACATACTTGAAATTGCATGAAACTCAACAGACACATCACATTTATTAGCCCGTAGACATGTGCAAAGTTTCAGAAACGGGCGTGGTGGAATGGCTCAGTAGCGCCACCTTTAGTCAAAAATGGGGGCTTAGTTTTTCCTAGAATCACAAAACTTGGTATGTGTATTGTTCTCATCAAGACGGACAACTTTCTAATTTACATGAACCATCTCCGACCAACAGGAAGAGAGATATTTTGGTTTGAATGTGGATTTTCTGAAGAATTTTCTCTCCCTCTCTCTGTGTCTGTGTGTGTGTGAGGGGAGGGGGGGATTTGACTATTGCTTTTATATTGTTAATCAAGGTTTCAGGGGCTTTTGGGGTCCTTAACGTGCTCAAAAACTCTTGAAACTTTGCACACAGGTCAGAACCCACGGCCATCAGGGCCGGGCTGAAGCTGGTACCCGGGCGTGGCTGGGGGGCTCAACAGCGCCCCCTTGAACGGGGTTCTAAAACTTGATCCATATATCAAACACGCTCGCATGAATTAATATGAAACTCGGTACACATATAGATCTCATCGGGCCGAACAACTTTACCCCGGTCAAGTTTTACGCCAGCCCAACAGGAAGTCGGCTATTATGGGTTGTTTGGAAAACGCTTGCTGTGGAATGTGAAATACTCCTCCTAGAAAATTCACCGTGTCCCCTTCAAACTCGGTGTGCATGTAGTCAAGACTTTGAGGATGCTAAATTGCGGACGGATTTTTGATATCTCGAACGGTTTGGCTGTGGCGAGGAATCGAATTTATGGCGAGAAAAGAGAAACACGGAAGTGGAATAACTTCTGCATACATTAACTGATCTTGATGAAACTTCAGCAGTGTGTTCGTGGTAAGAGGCCGATCAGATGGATGTAGCTATTGTGAGTCAAAGTTATAGCGCCACCAACTGGCAGCAGGAAGTGTGTCACTTTCAACATGCTTTTGACAAAAGTGGGGGGGTTAGTTTTAACTACAGTAAAGAAAAAACAGTTTGTATATTGTTCTCATCAAGCCGGACAACTTTCTAATTTACATTCAATAGCTCTGGCCATCAGGAAGTCAGATATTTTGGTCTGAATGTGAATTTTTTTGCAAAATCAGCCTCTGAATTTTTAGCCACTCCTCTTAAACTATTTATTTTATTCGTACCAAACTTTTTCAACATGATGAAACTACATTAAATATGCTAAATTGTGAATGGATAATAAATATCTCAAATGGTTTTGCTATGGCGAGGGATTAAAGTAATGTCCAAAAAGGAAACACTAAAAATCTTCTAAAAATGTAATTATATACCATTTATTTCTATATAAAAGAATACAAATATCACAACTAAACCCATTTTATTCTGTTTTTGCAATTCAAGAAGAATGAAAAAGTTAAAACAGGCTATTTAGTGCTATTTGGTTCAACAAAAAAGCAAACATAGGGCTATACTGCCCTCTTGTGTCCAAAAGGACATCAAAATAGTATATAAAACTTTTTACCAGGTAGGCCAATATTGTATTTAAATATACATTTATTAGGTATGTGTCTGAGGATATTTTCCCACCGGTTAATCGACGTGTGACACGAGTGGGTGCTTTTAAATCGCTAATATAATAGTGAAAGAAAAATAATGATAATGTTGCACACACAAATCACACACATGTGGGAAAGAATGATGCTTTTAAACAACACTAAACCGCCATTAGGTGTCGCCAGGCATCCATCTTAATAAGCGAGTCATTGATTCATTCGTTCAAACGATTCGTTCGAATGAGTCGATCATGATTAAGACAGATGTTTATGGATTGATCATTCAATCTTTGAGTCAACCGATTCGTTAAAAATGCTGAATCGTTCAGTTATGAGAAAACACGTGATGGTTCTGCCGTGATCTTTGTTTAACTATTTTCGCTGCTGAAACAGAACAAAAACAGTCAACATTGAATCTAAAATGTAAGTGACTTAATTGTAACTGTTTATTAACCTGTTGTATGAAATCTAGGGGTGGGAGAAAAAATGTATTCTTAGATGCATCGCGATGCGGACGTGGACGATTCTGAATCGATTCACAAATGTCAAAAAATCGATTCTCTAAAAAAATATTTTTCTAATAACGTAATATTGACGGAAGGCAAAAGGCGGAACTCTAAGCGGACGTGCGTGCAGTCTGTGGCGCGCACATAACAGAGAAGTTTCTTCTGCTCACCAAGGCTGCATTTATTTGATTAAAAATACAAACAAAAACAGTAATATTGTAAAATATTATTCCAATTTAAAACGGCTGCTTTCTATTTTAATATATTTTAAACTGTTATTTATTCCTGTGATCAAAGCTGAGTTTTCAGCATCATTACTCCAGTCGTCACTGTCACATGATCCTTCAGAAATTATTCTAATATGATGATTGATACTCAAGAAACATTCATTATTATTTTAAATGTCGAAAACAGTTGTGTACAGTCTTTGATGAATAGAAAGTTCAAAAGAACAGCATTTATCTGAAATCTAAAGCTTTTGTAACGTTAAACACTACCGCTCAAAAGTTTTGGGTTAGTAATAATTACAATTTTATTTTTGGGGGAAATAAATAAAATAAATCAGTACTTTTATTTATGAAGGATGAGTTAAACTGATCAACAGTTACAGTAAAGACATTTATAATGTTAAAAATATATATATTTGAAATATATGCTGTTCTTTTGAACTTAACATTCATCAAAGCATTTTGAAAAAAAAAATCTGTACACAACTGTTTTCAACATTGAAAATAATAATGAATATTTATTGAGCATCAATCATCATATTAGTATGATTTCTGAAGGATCATGTGACACTGAAGACTGGAGTAATGATGCTGAAAACTCAACTTTGATCACAGAAATGAATTACTATGTAAAATATTTAAAAATTGAAAACAGCTGTTTTAAATTGGAATAATATTTCACAATATTACTGTTTTTGTTTGTATTTTTAATCAATAAATGCAGCCTTGGTGAGCAGAAGAGACTTCTCCTAAAAACATTAAAAATCTTACTGACCCCAAACTTTTGAACAATAATATATATATATATATATATATATATATATATATATATATATATATATATATATATACATATATATGTATGTGTGTGTATGTATATATATATATATATATATATATATATATATATATATATATATATATATAAATATAGCTGCGAGCAGCGATGGAGGGCCCAAGCCGGCGGTACCGCCACCCCGGTGCCTTTAGGTAACTAAAGGCACCGGGGTTGCGGTGCCACCGGCTTGGGCCCGTAATCGCTGCTCGCAGCTATATTTTTTATTATTATTATTTTTTTTCTACTTCTCGGGCACTTTTGGGGGCCTTAACATGCTCGAAAACTCTTCAAACTTTGCACACAGGTCAGAACCCGCGGCCATCAGGGCCGGGCTGAAGCTGGTACCCGGGCGTGGCAGGGGGGCTCAACAGCGCCCCCTTGAATGGGGTCCGAAAACTTGGTCCATATATCAAACACGCTTGGATGAATTAATATGAAACTCGGTACACTTATAGATCTCATCGGGCCGAACAACTTCCGCGCTCTATGTTATTAGCTCCGCCCAACAGGAAGTCAGCTATTATGCGTTGTTTGAAAAACGCATGCTGTGGAATTTAATGTACTCCTCCTACAGAATTCATCCGATCCCCACCAAACTCGGTCAACGTGAAGTCAAGACATTGAAGATGCTAAATTGCGGACGGATTTTTGATATCTTGAACGGTTTGGCCGTGGCGAGGAAACGAATTTATGGCGAGAAAAGAGAAACAGGAAGTGTGTTATAACTTCTGCATACATTAACTGATCTTGATAAAACTTCAGCAGTGTGTTCGTTTTCAGAGGCCGATCACATTGATGTGACTATTGTGAGTCAAAGTTATAGCGCCACCAACTGGCAGCAGGAAGTGTGTCACTTTCAAAATTCTTTGAAGTCACCCTCTTATGTTTACCCGATTTGCTTCAAACTTTATGTGTATAATGTAGACACACGGCAGATGTAGACCTGTGAAAGGATTATTGATATCTTAGATACTGTTGCCGTGGCAACGCATCAAACTTTAATATTCTTTTCGGATGCGTTTGAGACTCTTAGCATGCATGAAATTGGATGAAACTCGACAGATACATCCCATTTATTAGCCAGTAGACATGTGAAAAGTTTCAGAAACGGGCGTGCCAGGGGGGCTCAACAGCGCCCCCTTGAACGGGGTCTGAAAACTTGGTCCATATATCAAACACGCTTGCATGAATTAATATGAAACTCGGTACACATATAGATCTCATCGGGCCGAACAACTTTCCCTCTGTCAAGTTTCACGCCAGCCCAACAGGAAGTCAGCTATTATGGGTTGTTTGGAAAACGCTTGCTGTGGAATGTGAAATACTCCTCCTAGAAAATTCATCCCATCCCCACCAAACTCGGTGTGCATGAAGTCAAGACATTGAGGATGCTAAATTGCGGACAGATTTTTGATATCTCGAACGGTTTGGCCGTGGCGAGGAAACAAATTTATGGCGAGAAAAGAGAGACACGAAGTGTTATAACTTCTGCAGACATTAACTGATCTTGATGAAACTTCAGCAGTGTGTTCGTGGTAAGAGGCCGGTCAGATGGATGCAACTATTGTGAGTCAAAGTTATAGCGCCACCAACTGGCAACAGGAACTGTGTCACTTTCAAAATGCTTTTGACAAAATGGGGGGGTTAGTTTTAAGTACAGTAAAAAAAAAATAGTTTTTATATTGTTCTCATCAAGCCGGACAACTTTCTAATTTACATTCATTAGCTCCGGCCATCAGGAAGTCAGATATTTTGGTCTGAATGTGGATTTTTTTTGCAAAATCAGCCTCTGAATTTTTAGCCACTCCTCTTACACTATTTATTTTATTCCCACCAGACTTTTTCAACGTGATGAAAATACATTAAATATGCTAAATTGTGAAAGAATAATAAATATCTCAAACGGTTTTGCTATGGCGAGGGATTAAAATAATGTCCAAAAAGGAAACACTAAAAGCCTAAAATCTTCTAAAAATGTAATTATATACCATTTATTTCTATATAAAAGTATACAAATATCACAACTAAACCCATTTTATCCTGTTTTTAAAAAGAATTTTATTCTAATTTTATTCTAAAATTAAAAACAGTAAATTAAAAAAAAAAAAAAAACAAGTCATACATAGGGCTATACTGCCCTCTTGTGTCCAAAAGCACATCAAAATAGTATATAAAACTTTTTACCAGGTAGGCCAATATTCTATTTAAAGATACATTTATTAGGTATGTGTCTGAGGATATTTTCCCACCGGTTATTCGACGTGTGACACAAGCGGGTGCTTTTAAATTGCTAATATAAAAGTGAAAGAAAAATACAGACTTCCACACTGACATTGATAATGTTGCACACACAAATCACACACACGTTGGAAAGAATGATGCTTTTAAACAACACTAAACCGCCATTAGGTGTCGCCAGGCATCCATCTTAATAAGCGAGTCATTGATTCAGTCGTTCAAACGATTCGTTCGAATGAGTCGATCATGATTAAGACAGATGTTTATGGATTGATCATTCAAACTTTGAGTCAACCGATTCCTTAAAAATGCTGAATCGTTCAGTTATGAGAAAACACGTGATGCGTGATGGTTCTGCTGTGATCTTTAACTATTTTCGCTGCTGAAACAGAACAAAAACAGTCAATACTGCATCTAAAATGTAAGTGACTTAATTGTAACTGTTTATTAACCTGTTGTATGAAATCTAGGGGTGGGAGAAAAAATTGATTCTTAGATGCATCGCGATGCGGACGTGGACGATTCTGAATCAATTCACAAATGTCAAAAAATCGATTCTCTAAAAAAATATTTTTCTAATAACGTAATATTGACGGAACGCAAAAGGCGGAACTCTTAAGCGGACGTGCGTGCAGTCTGTGGCGCGCACATAACAGAGAAGTTTCTTCTGCTCACCAAGGCTGCATTTATTTGATTTAAAAATACAAACAAAAACAGTAATATTGTAAAATATTATTCCAATTTAAAACAGCTGCTTTCTATTTTAATATATTTTAAACTGTTATTTATTCCTGTGATCAAAGCGGAGTCACTGTCACATGATCCTTCAGAAATTATTCTAATATGATGATTGATGCTCAAGAAACATTCATTATTATTTTAAATGTCGAAAACAGTTGTGTACAGTCTTTGATGAATAGAAAGTTCAAAAGAACAGCATTTATCTGAAATCTAAAGCTTTTGTAACATAACACTACCGCTCAAAAGTTTGGGGTTAGTAATAATTTAAATTTTATTTTTGGGGGAAAGAAATAAAATAAATCAATACTTTTATTTATGAAGGATGAGTTAAACTGATCAACAGTTACAGTAAAGATATTTATAATGTTAAAAAAATTATATTTGAAATAAATGCTGTTCTTTTGAACTTTACATTCATCAAAGCATTTTGATAAAAAAAATCTGTACACAACTGTTTTCAACATTGAAAATAATAATGAATATTTATTGAGCATCAATCATCATATTAGAATGATTTCTGAAGGATCATGTGACACTGAAGACTGGAGTAATGATGCTGAAAACTCAACTTTGATCACAGAAATTAATTACTATGTAAAATATTTTAAAATTGAAAATAGCTGTTTTAAATTGGAATAATATTTCACAATATTACAGTTTTTGTTTGTATTTTTAATCAAATAAATGCAGCCTTGGTAAGCAGAAGAGACTTCTCCTAAAAACATTAAAAATCTTACTGACCCCAAACTTTTGAACGGTAATATATATATATATATATATATATATATATATATACATAAATATAGCTGCGAGCAGCGATGGAGGGCCAAAGCCGGCGGTACCGTTTTTACCTAAAGGCACCGGGGTTGCGGTGCCACCGGCTTGGGCCCGTAATCGCTGCTCGCAGCTATATTTATTATTATTATTATTATTTTGTCAACCTTTCGGGCACTTTTGGGGCCCTTAACATGCTCGAAAACTCTTGAAATTTTGCACACACGTCAGAACCCGCGGCCATCAGGGCCGGACTGAAGCTGGTACCCGGGCGTGGCAGGGGGGCTCGACAGCGCCCCCTGGAACGGGATCCAAACACGTGTCCATAAATCAAACACGCTTGCATGTAATAATATGAAACTCGGTACACATATAGATCTCATTGGGCCGAACAACTTTCGTGCTCTAAGTTTTACGCCAGCCAAACAGGAAGTTGGCTATTTAGCGTTGTTTGGAAACGCATGCTGTGGAATTTAATGTACTCCTCCTAGGGAATTCATCGATTCGCCTCCAAACTCGGTGTGCATGAAGTCAAGACATTGAGGATGCTAAATTGCGGACGGATTTTTGATATCTCGAACGGTTTGGCCGTGGCGAGGAAACAAATTTATGGCGAAAAAATGAAACAGGAAGTGTGTTATAACTTCTGCATACATTAACTGATCTTGATGAAACTTCAGCAGTGTGTTCGTTGTAAGAGGCCGATCACATGGATGTGACCATTGTGAGTCAAAGTTATAGCGCCACCAACAGGCAGCAGGAAGTACATCACTTTCAAAATGCTTTGAAATCAGTGTCTTATTTTTACCCGATTTGCTTCAAACTTTATGCGTACAATGTAGACACACGGCAGATGTAAACCTGTGAAAGGATTATTGATATCTTAGATACTGTTGCCGTGGCAACGCATCAAACTTTAATATTATTTTTTGATGCTTTTGAGACTCTTAACATACTTGAAATTGCATGAAACTCAACAGACACATCACATTTATTAGCCCGTAGACATGTGCAAAGTTTCAGAAACGGGCGTGGTGGAATGGCTCAGTAGCGCCACCTTTAGTCAAAAATGGGGGCTTAGTTTTTCCTAGAATCACAAAACTTGGTATGTGTATTGTTCTCATCAAGACGGACAACTTTCTAATTTACATGAACCATCTCCGACCAACAGGAAGAGAGATATTTTGGTTTGAATGTGGATTTTCTGAAGAATTTTCTCTCCCTCTCTCTGTGTCTGTGTGTGTGTGAGGGGAGGGGGGGATTTGACTATTGCTTTTATATTGTTAATCAAGGTTTCAGGGGCTTTTGGGGTCCTTAACGTGCTCAAAAACTCTTGAAACTTTGCACACAGGTCAGAACCCACGGCCATCAGGGCCGGGCTGAAGCTGGTACCCGGGCGTGGCTGGGGGGCTCAACAGCGCCCCCTTGAACGGGGTTCTAAAACTTGATCCATATATCAAACACGCTCGCATGAATTAATATGAAACTCGGTACACATATAGATCTCATCGGGCCGAACAACTTTACCCCGGTCAAGTTTTACGCCAGCCCAACAGGAAGTCGGCTATTATGGGTTGTTTGGAAAACGCTTGCTGTGGAATGTGAAATACTCCTCCTAGAAAATTCACCGTGTCCCCTTCAAACTCGGTGTGCATGTAGTCAAGACTTTGAGGATGCTAAATTGCGGACGGATTTTTGATATCTCGAACGGTTTGGCTGTGGCGAGGAATCGAATTTATGGCGAGAAAAGAGAAACACGGAAGTGGAATAACTTCTGCATACATTAACTGATCTTGATGAAACTTCAGCAGTGTGTTCGTGGTAAGAGGCCGATCAGATGGATGTAGCTATTGTGAGTCAAAGTTATAGCGCCACCAACTGGCAGCAGGAAGTGTGTCACTTTCAACATGCTTTTGACAAAAGTGGGGGGGTTAGTTTTAACTACAGTAAAGAAAAAACAGTTTGTATATTGTTCTCATCAAGCCGGACAACTTTCTAATTTACATTCAATAGCTCTGGCCATCAGGAAGTCAGATATTTTGGTCTGAATGTGAATTTTTTTGCAAAATCAGCCTCTGAATTTTTAGCCACTCCTCTTAAACTATTTATTTTATTCGTACCAAACTTTTTCAACATGATGAAACTACATTAAATATGCTAAATTGTGAATGGATAATAAATATCTCAAATGGTTTTGTTATGGCGAGGGATTAAAGTAATGTCCAAAAAGGAAACACTAAAAATCTTCTAAAAATGTAATTATATACCATTTATTTCTATATAAAAGAATACAAATATCACAACTAAACCCATTTTATTCTGTTTTTGCAATTCAAGAAGAATGAAAAAGTTAAAACAGGCTATTTAGTGCTATTTGGTTCAACAAAAAAGCAAACATAGGGCTATACTGCCCTCTTGTGTCCAAAAGGACATCAAAATAGTATATAAAACTTTTTACCAGGTAGGCCAATATTGTATTTAAATATACATTTATTAGGTATGTGTCTGAGGATATTTTCCCACCGGTTAATCGACGTGTGACACGAGTGGGTGCTTTTAAATCGCTAATATAATAGTGAAAGAAAAATAATGATAATGTTGCACACACAAATCACACACATGTGGGAAAGAATGATGCTTTTAAACAACACTAAACCGCCATTAGGTGTCGCCAGGCATCCATCTTAATAAGCGAGTCATTGATTCATTCGTTCAAACGATTCGTTCGAATGAGTCGATCATGATTAAGACAGATGTTTATGGATTGATCATTCAATCTTTGAGTCAACCGATTCGTTAAAAATGCTGAATCGTTCAGTTATGAGAAAACAAGTGATGGTTCTGCCGTGATCTTTGTTTAACTATTTTCGCTGCTGAAACAGAACAAAAACAGTCAACATTGAATCTAAAATGTAAGTGACTTAATTGTAACTGTTTATTAACCTGTTGTATGAAATCTAGGGGTGGGAGAAAAAATGTATTCTTAGATGCATCGCGATGCGGACGTGGACGATTCTGAATCGATTCACAAATGTCAAAAAATCGATTCTCTAAAAAAATATTTTTCTAATAACGTAATATTGACGGAAGGCAAAAGGCGGAACTCTAAGCGGACGTGCGTGCAGTCTGTGGCGCGCACATAACAGAGAAGTTTCTTCTGCTCACCAAGGCTGCATTTATTTGATTAAAAATACAAACAAAAACAGTAATATTGTAAAATATTATTCCAATTTAAAACGGCTGCTTTCTATTTTAATATATTTTAAACTGTTATTTATTCCTGTGATCAAAGCTGAGTTTTCAGCATCATTACTCCAGTCGTCACTGTCACATGATCCTTCAGAAATTATTCTAATATGATGATTGATACTCAAGAAACATTCATTATTATTTTAAATGTCGAAAACAGTTGTGTACAGTCTTTGATGAATAGAAAGTTCAAAAGAACAGCATTTATCTGAAATCTAAAGCTTTTGTAACGTTAAACACTACCGCTCAAAAGTTTTGGGTTAGTAATAATT
Source organism: Abramis brama (assembly GCF_963993115.1). Lineage (NCBI taxonomy): Eukaryota > Metazoa > Chordata > Actinopteri > Cypriniformes > Leuciscidae > Abramis > Abramis brama. The sequence continues at coordinate 11,278,395 of NC_139978.1, forward strand.
ACAATTTTATTTTTGGGGGAAATAAATAAAATAAATCAGTACTTTTATTTATGAAGGATGAGTTAAACTGATCAACAGTTACAGTAAAGACATTTATAATGTTAAAAATATATATATTTGAAATATATGCTGTTCTTTTGAACTTAACATTCATCAAAGCATTTTGAAAAAAAAAATCTGTACACAACTGTTTTCAACATTGAAAATAATAATGAATATTTATTGAGCATCAATCATCATATTAGTATGATTTCTGAAGGATCATGTGACACTGAAGACTGGAGTAATGATGCTGAAAACTCAACTTTGATCACAGAAATGAATTACTATGTAAAATATTTAAAAATTGAAAACAGCTGTTTTAAATTGGAATAATATTTCACAATATTACTGTTTTTGTTTGTATTTTTAATCAATAAATGCAGCCTTGGTGAGCAGAAGAGACTTCTCCTAAAAACATTAAAAATCTTACTGACCCCAAACTTTTGAACAATAATATATATATATATATATATATATATATATATATATATATATATATATATATATATACATATATATGTATGTGTGTGTATGTATGTATGTATATATATATATATATATATATATATAAATATAGCTGCGAGCAGCGATGGAGGGCCCAAGCCGGCGGTACCGCCACCCCGGTGCCTTTAGGTAACTAAAGGCACCGGGGTTGCGGTGCCACCGGCTTGGGCCCGTAATCGCTGCTCGCAGCTATATTTATATATATATATATATATATATATATTTGTAATTTAATTCTTGAAATCTGGAAGTCATAGAAAGTATACATTTATTTCTTAAAATCTTCATATTTTGTTTATCTTCATTCATTAAAAAGTGTTCTATCATTATTAGGTATACACAACAGTCAATCATCATTCAAATAAATCATTAAAATAAATCAACAGAAAATGCATGTCTACATTACAATTTAGAGGGATATGTCATCAGAGGTGACTGTGTCCGACTCCAAGTTATGTATTTCAGAAATGTACAAATCACAAAGTTAGCTAATAATGTATTAATTTAAACAATGTATTAAAGGCCGAAACAATTAGCTCATTGAAGTAATGAATAAATGTTTGTTAACAAATGCAGGATATATAGAAAAATGTATCACTGGTGCATGCTGATTCAGAGCTTGCTTCATCTGAAGTCCTTGCAGGAGCTGGCATTCTCTCTCCACATTACAATTCAAGCCTAATTGTTTTATTGAAACGATGAAACCTGGAAGCCATAGAGAGAACGTATAATTTTTTTAACAACAATATAGTACAATATTTGTAATTAAAATTGTACATTTAGTCTTTATTCTTAAACATGCATTATATCAGCATCAGTCTTATTACAATTAAATCCAAAATTATTATAATTGGTAAAACGTGAAAGCAAAAAATACTTTTTTTTAAAAATTAAAAAAAAAAGAAAGAAAGAAAGAAAACATCTATATTGTATATTTTCTTTAGGCAATATACAATAGGCCTACTACTCAATATTATTACGCCTATTATTAAATACTACAACACATTTACTGATGGTTATGCCGTAAATGGATCCCACCTATCACGACATTCCCTACTCGGACTTCTCTTGGATAAAAAAATGTAGGCTACCATTGTAAAATCTATATATGTCAAAAATAAAAATAAAAACTATTAGCGTAAAATGCTGAACATTAGAGGACAGGACTGCGTACAGCTTTTACGCTTCTCTGTTGGCTACATGGTTGGCTATAAGTGGCATTGGTTGAAATTAGGGTTAGGGCTCTCCGACTGGCTTGCACGCAGGAAGCGGAAGTGTCAATGTAAGCGAAAGAGGTACTGCCCAGAACAACCGAAGAGCAAGGCGGAGCACGGAAACAGAATTGTGTCTTTTTAGCGATTAAAGTAAGAGTAAACGCCGTTCAGAACGTGAGTGTACTTTCCTTTTTCGTTATATCCCTCCCCATGTGTCTTGCATAACGTGTTTTCATTCCCTTGATTGCGTAACTGTCATATTGCCCCTTTTTTTTTTTTGCGGGCAGCGAAGGGATTTAGCAGGTTGCTAAGTGCTTCAGGCCTCACTGTCTGCCAGACGCGGTGAATAGTTACAATGAAATATACGAGCTTACTGCTTGTATTTTGTGTTTTATTATAGTATAATGTTTAGCAGTATTGTTTTGAAGGTTGACAATCATTACACATTCTATAAGAATTTTGTTATTTTTTAATGAGGATGTGTGGTTAGCCTGCTAGTTCACGTCAGCAGAGCATGACTGAGTTAAATTGAATCGAGTGGCTGAACTTCACGACCGAGAAACTGACAAATTATGAAAGTTGCGGCACAGTCCTATTCAAATAACGTTACGCATTTTTCATGTTATTTGCCCTTAAGCAGACTTTTTAAATGTAAATGTGTGACAAGTGAGTAACTTCGTTTGTCGTTCAGATGAACTTTGCAGACATTTTACATTCATAAACCTATATATTATACACTGCATGAAATAATAATATTCGAAAAAGCATAATGGGGGAAGTTAAACATGATGCCATAATGTTTTCTGCTGGTATCGCATTACATTTTTGTCAGTTTCCTCTCACTTTCTTCTCTGTGACTGTGAGAGATCACAAACCTGTGTAGGGATGGGTATTGACAGATTTCACGATTCGTTTCCGATTCACAAGCTCATTCGTTTTAGTTATCAATTTGTTGGCGAACATCCCTACACCGCCCATGGTGCTGGTAGCTGTTAAACGTTAAACATGTGCTGCACGCTTTTCTTGCTATAACAAAATAAAGTAGGGATGCACTAATATGATAATTTTGGCATATATCTATAATTATTTATATTAAAAAGTAATTAACCAATATATTGGCTGATAAAGCTAATTCCAAATTTTTATATAATTTTTTGAAAACCTGATTACAAAAATAAGGCTCACCATTAAAAGCCATGTCCCAAGCGCTTCAACTTCAACATAAATAGTACAGTAGCCTATTGTGAACCAGTGTAAGATTACTTATCTTTTAAAATGATTTTTTACACTCCTGTGGCCAACTTTCATTATCATAAAAACTAAAAACTTTTGCCTTACAAAAAAAGCCAGAATAATGCAGACATGTAAATAAATTACTTGCATATAAAGAATCAAAATGCATGTGCAAAAATGAAATGGAATAGCCCATGCACAGAAAATAATGAAATGATTTGAATTAAACCACATTGTTAATTAAACTATGAAATATTTTATAAAAAATAAAGATCTAAAATTAATATTACTGTTTCAAATAACAGCACTAAGCTGAAGCTGAAAAATGAACACCGGTAAACTGAAGTGCTTTGTGGGTTAATTATCTCAACGAAATGCATCCTATATGAGATTAAAGGGTTAGTTCACCCAAAAATGAAAACTGTCAGTAATTACTCACCCTCATGTTGTTCCAACCCCGTAAGACTTTCGTTCATCTTCGGAACACAAATTAAGATATTTTTGATGAAATCTGAGAGCTGGCTCACTTCTTCATAGGCTTCTGGGCAATTTCATTCTGCTGGTCCAGAAAAGTTAGTAAAAACATCGTTAAAATAGTCCAAGTGATTACAGTGGCTCCATTCTTAAGTTTATCAAGTGACAAGAATACTTCTTGTGTGCACAAAACAAACAAAAATAATGACTTTATTCAACTATTCATTTTCTTCTGTGTGGGCCTCTGACGTGAGTTCACTAGAGCGCCAAGATGCACGCGCGAGAACTGAGAAGATGATGCTCACGATCATTTGATGGGAAAGTGTGAAAGGTAAGCCATTGATTTTGCGACATTTGTAAGGCACTTTTACGTTTTCTTGTTGGTTTCTCACGATTCGGACATCCAGGAAATGCACATTTTAGAACCTTTTTAAACGCTACATCGGGACCCATCTGTGTCATCATCTCAGTTCTCGCACATGCGTCGTGGCGCTCTCATGAACTCCCATCAGAGGCCCACACAGAAGAAAATGAATAGTTGAATAAAGTCGTTATTTTAGGGGTTTTTTTGCGCACAAAAAGTATTCTTGTCACTTGATAAACTTAAGGTTGAGCTACTGTAGTCACTTGGACTATTTTAACGATGTTTTTACTAACTTTTCTGGACCGGCAGAATGAAATTGCCTAGAAGCCTATGGAGTGAGACAGCTCTCAGATTTCATCAAACATATCTTAATTTGTGTTCCGAAGATGAACGAAAGTCTTACTGGGTTGGAACAACATGAGGGTGAGTAATTATTGACAGAATTTTCATTTTTGGGTGAACTAACCCTTTAATCGGCTATTTATACAACATAATATTACAACTTGTATCTGCACAAAATGACAAGCTGTTACAAACTCCAAACGAACTTCCTTTTGGCTTGATTTTATTAAAATTTGTCACACCAATGCTTTCTTTGGTTTTTTTTCGCTTGAAATTTATCGGGGTCTTGAGTGTGTTGCATGTTTCTGTCTTGTGCTTTCAAAACCTTAAATTCCATTTAATTTAGTGGTTTATGTGAAATACTGTCCTCATACCAAGTCGTATCTGATTCTCAGTGTAAAATGGACAAGAGTGACCTGGTGCAGAAAGCCAAGCTCGCTGAACAGGCCGAGCGCTATGATGACATGGCAGCAGCTATGAAGGCTGTTACCGAGGGCGGCGTGGAGCTTTCGAATGAAGAGCGCAACCTGCTCTCCGTGGCGTACAAGAACGTGGTAGGCGCCCGCCGCTCCTCCTGGCGTGTCATCTCGAGCATTGAGCAGAAAACCGAGGGGAATGAGAAGAAGCAGCAAATGGCACGCGAGTACCGTGAAAAAATTGAGACTGAACTGCAGGACATCTGCAATGATGTGCTGGTATCTTCATTTCTTTCTCTTGACTTTCTAAACCTTTTATGATGACATCAAATGTAGGGCTGCAAAAACAAATCGATTATTACCGATAATGAAAATAATCAACAATGAATTTGATTATCGATTAGTCGCGTCTGCAAGCTGTGCTCGGAAACCATCATCCAGTCAAATTGCTTTACAGTGCTGAAAAAGTAATGATCTATTTCTATAAGTGGTCGACCGATATATATATATTTTTTTTATGCCCGATTCCGATATCTTAGAGAGCAGGGTGGCCGATATAGCCTCTATAATTAAAAAAAATAAAAAATTATACAATATTTAATAAATTAGAAAACAAATATTTACCGACCGTCACTCGCAGTAACACGTTTATGAGAGCTGGCTCACTCCTTCATAGGCTTCTGGGCAATTTCATTCTGCTGGTCCAGAAAAGTTAGTAAAAACATTGTTAAAATAGTCCAAGTGATTACAGTATATTAATATTAAATATTTGGTCGGTAACAAAATATTTACCGACCGTCACTCGCAGTAACACGTTTATGCAGGCTACAAATGCACCCTTCACAAGATATCACAGCTGGATTCCATTTAATCTGCAAGCTTTGTTAAATTAAATGTTTATTAGATATTCAGAGATTTGTTTAAATGATGTAGATGCGCATTTGCTGAATGTTGATGGTAAATGAGAAAGTATTTTAGCCTGATTGTTTGCCTTTTCTGTTACAAATAATATAAAAGCAAACGCTTTAATTTTTCGCATACCATTTACTTTTTGTTTACCAGTTCTATGGAAGTATAATAATGACAAATGTTTTTGAAACAAAAGCTTGTTGAATTGCACTATTTGAAAATGCATTGCATTAACCCTGCTTGCATTTTTAAGCATTGTATTTTCAGGGCTTGCATTTTTATGGGCTGAAATTCAACATGGTTGTATATTTAAGCTGGGAATATTTCAATTCAAAACATTTCACTCACATTTTCATTATTAAAAATTCAATAATCCATATTCACCTTTCAGATTTCACTTCCAAAATGTTCATTCTGTTTAAAAATACAACCTATAATATTCGACCGGCAATTTTCGGTCCATTTTATTTCGCTTTACAAATTCACTTCCACAAATTCAGTGGTTCAAATTCGACAGAAAATTCAACATTTGACATCCGGGAACGGCAGGAATATCAGTAGATTGCCGATTGATGATCTCCATAGCTGTTAGTTGGTCTCACCAGCAGGGGGTGCAAGCGGCTGTTGACGAAGAAATCTATAGAGCTACGGGTGAGAGACTCATTCATTCGTTGAATTACAGAAATGGAGCAAGCAGTAGGCTATTTGTGACTATTATCAGGGCGATGAATTGTGATGATTATCATATGGAAAAGCTGATAAAGACACAAAAGCTGTGTTTACATTGAAGTCTTCACTGTTACTTTTGTACATGTAAGTTTTGCACAGCTTTCTCTGTCGTGACCGAAATTATGTTATTCCCCGATGCTGATGTACAGATCAAATGTTAAATCTGAGGTAGTAGACACATATTTCTCTTGGTTGTTTAGTTTTCTTAACTTTATATTGAGGCGCTGTGTTGCAGAACTGGGTATTCCCTCAATACATCACTCTCCAGGATTCCCCTGCGGTCTCAGGACGCTCAAAGTAACTCAATGGACAAAATACAGTGATACGAAAGACCAAACTCCCACCTTATTGGGGATGTAGGCTATATTAATAGTAGGGCTGCAACAAACGATTAGAACGATTAATCGACTAATCGTCGATTATTTTGCTGACTAATCAGTAAGTTTGGAACGATTATTCAGCCTTTTCAATTAGTTAAAACACTGAGTTATACATATTCTAACTATAATACTGTATAAAAAAAGAAAATCACTTCAGCTTTTGAAATGGTTGTTTTAATGAACTTTGAGCCAACTAAACAGGTCATTCTCTTTAAGTTTTCAGATTTCTGTCCAACTCAAATCACACACAAATGCTCTCTAAGCATTGGTTAAATATTCTGTTCTCTTTAAATAGAAAAAAAAAATCCAAAAAAAAAATTCAGCTGCATTACAGACAAACTTAATCTGCAAACAATTATTATAAGAATTCAAAAAAAAAATTGACATGACAATTGAGCTGAGCTGACAGAGACATTCTCATTCACCTTTTAAATTACAGTATAAAAAATTAACTGACATGATATTCTTCATAACATCTTTTGTAAGTCTTCATGAATATGGAACAAAATACAGGCAAGTGATAAGACTGTAATAACGTTACCTAATAGAGTTACAATAATAAAAACAGCCCTGACTCCTATATTATTATTGTTAATATTATTGCTATTATTAGTAGTATTGCATTCTCTAATAAAGAGATTTACTGCTAACGTTAGTTATTTAGCTCCAGCTGGAGAACATTCACCTCTCACCAGCTCGTCTTGTGCCGGGGTGTTTCTTCTTTAAGTGCTTTAACATGCATGTTGTGCTCCCGTGAAAAGCAAGTTCAACCTAGCATGTATTGCACACGACAGCATTCTTGGTTTGAAGTTTTGTGAAACTTTCACACACCTTGCTAGTTCGGATTCGTTTGCACTCCGTCATAATTCGCACTGTTCTCTTACGAGAGGTTCTCTCGTATTGCGTAAGTTTAGCTTACACTACGGGAAAGTTGTCTTTTCTCGAGATCTGAAGCCAAAAAATTATCCTTAATTTTGTATTTATTGTCAACGCAGTGTGACGGCCGGCAGACCATGGCAAGCTACGTAAGCGTGCTCATTGGCTGTCCAGCGGCAACTGCTCGAGCCTACCAGTGAGCCCTATGTGACGTCACGCTCAATGAGGAAGCCGGCCTTCAGCCATCCGTGCCTGCTACGCCATCCGGCGACATATCCTTTTCTTTGCTGTGTGTGCTCGCCCCTGCGTCACACACCTCTCTCACTCTCTAAAAGAGCACGAGGCGTTTTTCTCAAAATGCCTCGTTTTTCCTGTGCCTCGTGCCGCGCCCCGCTCAGCAACGGAGACCGCCACCTCATCTGCGCTCTCTGCCTGGGCCGCGAGTACGCCGCCACCGCACTCTCTACGGGCGGCTGCCCCGGGTGCGAAGAACTTTCAATGTCGACCCTGCGGGCTCGACTTGAAGTTTTTGACCAAGCTGTCGCTCCGCCTACCTCTGCCGGGCCGCACAGATAGAACAGCGAGAACTGGTCCACCGCTTCCTCATCAGTCCAGGATTCCGGCCGCACTCGAGCGGGCGAGGACGCAGAGCTTTTGCGCCTCCTCACCAAGGCCGTTGACCAGCTGGGCCTCGAGTGGTCTCTTCCAAAAGAGCCAGCGCCGAACAGACTCGACGGCTGCTTTCTGCATCGCCGCCGCCGAACACCGGCATCCAGGACTGCACCCTTTCTGCCTGAGCTCCACAGCGAGCTTTCTAAATCGTGGAATGCACCATTCTCCGCGAGAGTCTCTTCCCACACCTCATCGACGCTCTCACAGGTTGACAGCGCCCTTGAGAAGAGGTACAATGCCATTCTCCCCGTGGAAGAGGCGGTTGCAGCGCACCTTTGCCCGCCTTCTGGATGGCGCTCAAAGGCTGCCCTCCCGTCAAAGGCTTGCAGGACCACATCAGCCCTCGTCGGCCACGCTTTTACCGCCGCCGGACAGGCTGCATCCGCCTTGCACTCTATGGCCGTGCTGCAGATTCTCCAAGCTGATCTTCTCCGTGATCTGGACGAGAGAGGCTCGGAGTCTGCTTCCATTACGGATCTACGTAGCGCGACGGATCTTTCACTTCGCGCCACGAAATCCACTGCCCAGGCCTTAGGAAGGTGCATGGCCTCTCTGACGGTGACAGAGAGGCATCTCTGGCTGACGCTCGCCGACATGAGAGAGTCAGAGCGCGCTGTGTTTTTAAACGCTCCTCTCTCCCCCACCGGTCTGTTCGGCCCAGCGGTAAACGGGATCGTGGACCGCTTCTCGGAGGTGCAGAAGACCACCCAGGCAATGAACCTCTTTTTGCCTCGACGCTCGAGCTCAGCTGCACGCCGTCCTCTCGACCAGCCCGCGCAACGCTCCACACAGCGCCCTGCTCGACCTCCGTCCTCGCAGCGACGACAGGGCGGCCGCCCTAGATCGCGCTCGACCAGCCGAAACAGACCGCCTCCCCCGCGGGGACCCCGGCCGAGGATAGCGGTGAAACCTGAGCCCGCGAAGTCCTCCTAGCCCGAAGAAGAAAAAGACGGTTGAGTCCCGCTGCGGCCGGACCACCGTCAAAGCTTCACGCTCTGTCAGTCCCCGTTGCCACGGCTACTGCAGATGTTTATCTCGCAGCCAACGAGCCGGTAAAACTACCTTCTCGCCTGCACACAACCCGAAGAAGGTTTCGGGTTCTGAAACCCAGAGAAATCTCAAAAAGAGTACAATGTCTGGTTGCACGGCTCACGCCGCATGTGTTTTAAGTGTAGTGAATGTGCCCACGTTTCTGTGTTCACCCCTGCACAAAAGCACTATAAATCCCGTGTCTCTCACAGAGCCCACTCTCATAAAGCGGACAAAAGCCGCTCGAGTGTTAGAAGTAGGTCACGTGTCTCACTGCCCGCTCTGTCACACGGCCTCTGCGAGCTGCCGTATTCAAGCACCGAGCGCGCTTGCTGCGCCCACGCCTCCATATCAAGCTCTCGAGCCCGTGACGCGCGGCAATTAGAGCCCGGAGACCATTCTGCCTCTGGCGGCACACGCGAAAGCGTGGGAAGCTATTCCAGGCGCGTCAGAATGGGTGCTGAGCACAGTAAAAAATGGCTATACTCTGCAGTTCGCTCGCCGCCCCCCGCGCTTTCTAGCGCGAACCAAGACGAGAGTGAATGGGGAAGTAGCACATCTACTTCGAGCAGAAATGGCGACACTTCTGTGCGAAGGGGCTATAGAACCGGTATCCCCTTCTCTGAGCGAGTCAGGCTTTTACAGCCGTTATTTCCTCGTTCCCAAGAAGGATGGAGCTCTCAGACCAATTTTAGATCTGAGACATTTGAACAAAGCTCTTATGAGAAGACCTTTCAAAATGCTCACAACCAGGCAGATCCTCGTGCAGATTCGCCCGAGAGACTGGTTTATTTCCCTCGATCTGAAGGACGCTTACTTTCAGATCCAGATAATACCCCGTCACAGGCCATTCTTGAGATTCGCCTTCGGCAGTCAGGTACATCAATACACCGTCCTGCCGTTCGGCCTGTCTTTAGCACACCATACATTCACGAAGTGCATGGACACGGCTCTCGCTCCCCTGAGGGGTCAGGAAATGCAAATTTTGAACTATTTGGACGATTGGCTCATTCTAGCACAGTCAGAGGGAGAGCTTATCGCTCACAGAACAGTGCTTCTCAGCCACCTGGAAAGCCTGGGTCTCACGGTCAACTGGACCAAGAGCTCTTTACTGCCCAGTCAGTCAACCTCCTTCCTGGGTATGGAACTGGACTCTGTGGCAATGACGGCCCGCCTGTCGACACAGCGTGCGCGCTGTATCCGACACCTGGCCGCGTCTTTCCAGTCGGGCAGCACCGCACCTCTCAAGACATTTCAGAGGATGCTGGGATGTATGGCTTCAGCTGCAGCAGTGCTTCAGCTGGGTCTACTGCAAATGCGCCCGTTGCAACGCTGGTTGAACGCCCGAGTGCCTCACAGAGCCTGGGCCTCCGGCAGCATTCGAATCAGAGTGACTCAGAGCTGCGTTTCAGCACTGAAGCCCTGGTTAGCGGCCGACTGGTACCAGCGGGGAGTGACAATGGGAGCCGTCTCGCACCGCAAAGTTATCTCGACGGACGCATCCAACTTAGGTTGGGGCGCTCTTTTCGAGGGCAAACCGGTCTTTGGCCTGTGGTCAGACCAGGAGAAATGCCTCCACATAAACTGTTTGGAGATGATAGCGGTCGAGAACGCGCTCAAGCGCTTCCTCCCACTCATACGGGATCACCACGTGCTAGTCCGTTCGGACAACATGTCCGTGGTGTCCTATGTGAACAGACAGGGCGGTGTCAGATCCAGGAACCTCTGCAAGCTGACAGAACGCCTTCTCGTGTGGGCTCATCACTCGTTGCGCTCGCTGAGAGCTGCGCACGTGCCGGGCCACCTGAACGTCGGCCCAGACAGACTGTCCAGAGACAACATTCCCCCGGTAGAATGGTCTCTGCACCCTCAGACAGTCCAGTCACTCTGGCGCCTATTCGGCAGGGCGAAAGTCGACCTCTTTGCGTCAAAAGACAACGCCCACTGCCCGATGTTCTTCTCGAAAAGCGAGGACGCGCTGGCCCAGACCTGGCCCAGCCTCCCGCTGTATGCTTTCCCTCCGATCTCCCTGTTACCACAGGTCATCAAGAGGATCAGGGAAACACACCACCCAGTGCTCCTAATAGCCCCGCGGTGGGAGAACCAAATCTGGTACCCAGAACTAGTGAGGCTGTCGCACTTAGCCCCATGGCCGATCCCGCTGAGAAAGGATCTCCTCTCTCAAGCCGGTGGATCAATCTGGCATCCCCATCCAGAGCGCTGGTCTCTGCATGCGTGGTTAATCAATGGATACCCGTTGATCTGCCAGAAGGAGTCATAAACACGATCACGCAGTCTAGAGCCCCTGCCACAAGAAGGCTCTATGCGTCTAAATGGTCTGTGTTCTCTGAATGGTGCGCTACTAAGTGCCTGGATCCACGTACATGTGGGGTCCCACGGGTGCTCTCCTTCCTACAAGAGCTGTTGGACAAGGGCAGGTCCCCCTCCACGCTCAAAGTATATGTTGCAGCTATCGCAGCGTTCGTAGAGACGACGCGCGGCCGCACAATAGGAAGAGATGAGCTTATCATCCGCTTCCTCAGAGGAGCCAGACGGATGAACCCACCGCGGCCCCCCTCGGTTCCTATTTGGGATCTGTCCTTGGTCCTGGAGGCCCTGAAGGCTTTTCCCTTTGAACCGCTTGAATCCGTGGATCTGAAATACCTCTCGTTCAAAACCGTTTTTCTGATAGCTCTGTCTTCAGTAAAACGCGTGGGGGATCTACACGCGCTGTCTGTTAACCCCGCGTGTCTTGAGTTCGGACCTAATGACTCTAAAGTCATCCTCAAACCGAGACACGGTTACATCCCCAAAGCGATGGGTACTCCCTTTAGGGCGCAAATCATCTCCCTGTCGGCTCTGCCAGTATCCGATAGCGAGGACGGTGATAACCTCCTTTGCCCCGTCAGGGCGCTGAGGGTTTACATCACGCGCCACCTTTAGGCGTTCTGAGCAGCTCTTTGTTTCGTTTGGTGGACGCACCAAGGGTCTCGCCGCCTCGAAACAGAGTTTGTTCAGGTGGATAGTGGACGCGATCACGCCAGCTTACGCCTCCAAACACCTGCAGTGCCCTATGGGCATCAGAGCCCACTCCACTAGAGGCATGGCCTCGTCGTGGGCTTGGTCCAGGGGGATTTCTATTCACGATATTTGCATGGCGGCGGGCTGGGCCTCCCCATCTACATTCGTGAGGTTTTATAACCTGGAAGTTCCCGCTCTGCAGGCTAAACTGTTATCAGTATAAGTGATATGTATGTTCTGCCCAGTCACGCATGTGCAGACTACGTTCATGTACTGTTAATATACTTCTGGTAATGACACCAAGGGAAGAGCCTTGTGTACACAGACCGGCTGGGCCGCTCTGTCTTTTTTGCCCCCTTATGCGCACGTGTATTAGTGCGGGCCCGCGCTGCTGGCCGCCTATTCTTCACTCGGTTGCGCTGGGGATTATTCTCTCTATACATAGACCGACGAGACTGCTCTATTTTCCCCTATAATGTGCTTATGTATTATGCTGGCCCGCGCTGCTGGCCACATCGTATGAATTGATATATATCTTATATGAAGTGTTTATTACATGTGCTGGCCCGTCTCTCCGACTGGCCACCTGTTCTAGCATGTGATTTTCCCTGGTTCCCCTGGGACTCATGCACTGATGCTCATGCACTGATGCTCGGCGCACACGACGTTGACAAGGGGTTCCCGTAGCGTAAGCTAAACTTACGCAATACGAGAGAACCTCTCGTAAGAGAACGTACTCGGTTACCTAATGTAACCCTCGGTTCTCTCTAGAAGAGGGAACGAGTATTGCGTAACCTGCCGTGTCGCGCCACGAGCTTTTGTGCTTCAGACTGTGAAAACCAGATATTCAGCCTACGAGCCCTTGCTTATATACACGCTAGCCACGCCCACCTTGACGGTTAGAGGGGCGCGGAGGGCGCGAAGCGCCCTCATTGAGCGTGACGTCACATAGGGCTCACTGGTAGGCTCGAGCAGTTGCCGCTGGACAGCCAATGAGCACGCTTACATAGCTTGCCATGGTCTGCCGGCCGTCACACTGCGTTGACAATAAATACAAAATTAAGGATCATTTTTTGGCTTCAGATCTCGAGAAAAGACAACTTTCCCATAGCGTAAGCTAAACTTACGCAATACTCGTTCCCTCTTCTAGAGAGAACCGAGGTTACATTAGGTAACCGAGTACGTTTTCTTCTACCGCAATAACATTTGTAACGGCTGCATTACACTCTAGCGCTACAGCGCCGTAGCGGTCAAATCGCGATATTGCAGGCCCTTACATTAGGTCACGTGAGATCAAACGACTACTCGACAACAAAGATATTTGTCGACAATTTTTTATTGTCAACTAATTGTTTCAGCCCTAATTAATAGGCTACAGGCAAGCAGATGGACCAGAATATGAACGCAACGTGCAAAGTTTCATGCTAAGTGATTCCCAGTGAAGTACTGACATAAGTTCACCTGACACTGGATATTCGGACATTTAGGGACCGTCTCTAAAGTTACATATGACATTGGTACACACGTTTCTAACTTCAATAATATTTGAAGAGAATGACTTAGTGATACAACCAACTGTAAAGTGTTCATGTAGGTGTCATGATGCACACTTTTTTAGATAGTTGATATTAAAATAAATATGAGCTCATGTGGTACTGAAAAAATAGCAATATGTAGGCCTACACATGATTTGACAGTTTATTTGATTAAATATCAAAAATTTAAAAGTGTGCATCATTTCTGGCACCAACATGACCACTTTACAGTTCAATGCTATTGAAGTTAGAAACGTGTGTACTTTATGTAACTTTAGAGATGGTCCCTAAACGTGCGAAATATCCAGTGTCAGGCGAACAGTATATCACTGGGAAATGCTTAGCGTGAAACTTTGCACGTTACGTTCATATTCTGGTCCATCTGCTTGCCTGAAACCTATTAATATAGCTTACATCCCCAATAAGGTGGGAGTTTGGTCTTTTATATCACTGTATTTTGTCCATTGAGTTACTTTTGGCGCTTTTCCACTACACAGTACCGCCTCGCCTCAACTCTGTTTTGTTTGGTTTTCCACTGTGTAAAAGTTGTACCTGTACCTGCTTCCAGGTACTTTTTTTCGTACCACCTCCGGCGAGGCTCTGAGCGAGCTGAGGCGATACTAAAATGTGACGTGAAAACACGGCTTGACCATGGATTGGTCAGAGAGAATCGTCACTATTCACTGCGTCATCATTGCACGCGCCAGACCGAGTATCCTGAATAAAAAAACGCAAAAACAAAAACATCCAAAACAGCATACACTCAATTTCCTCCAATGTCCTGTGTGTGTGGGTAGCGGGTGTGTCTCGCGTAGAAGATTTAAGTCATGGCAGTTTCCTGCGGCGTCGCTATGACGACCAGGTACTATTGTGGAGGTACTATCTGCAATGGAAAACGGAGCGAAAAGTGAGCCGAGTCGAGTTGAGCTGGTACAGGTAATGGAAAAGCGCCATAAGAGTGTCCTTAGACCGCAGGGGAATCCTGGAGAGTATTGAGATGTATTGAGGGAATACCCAGTTCTGCAGCACAGCGCCTCAATATAAAGTTAAGAAAACTAAACAACCAATAGAAATATGTGTCTGCTACCTCAGATTTAACATTTGATCTGTACATCAGCATCGGGAATAACATAATTTCGGTCACGACAGAGAAAGCTGTGCAAAACTTACATGTACAAAAGTAACAGTGAAGACTTCAATGTAAACACAGCTTTTGTGTCTTTATCAGCTTTTCCATATGATAATCATCACAATTCATCGCCCTGATAATAATCACAAATAGCCTACTGCTTGCTCCATTTCTGTAATTCAACGAATGAATGAGTCTCTCACCTGTTGCTCTATAGTTTTCTTCGTCAACAGCCGCTTGCACCCCCTGCTGGTGAGGCCAACTAACAGCTATGGAGATCATCAATCGGCAATCTACTGATATTCCTGCCGTTCCCGGATGTCAAATTTTGAATTTTCTGTCGAATTTGAACCACTGAATTTGTGGAAGCGAATTTGTAAAGCGAAAATAAAATGGACCGAAAATTGCCGGTCGAATATTATAGGTTGGATTTTTAAACAGAATGAACATTTTGGAAGTGAAATCTGAAAGGTGAATATGGATTATTGAATTTTTAATAATAAAAACGTGTATGAAATGTTTTGAATTGAAATATTTACAGCTTAAATATACAAACATGTTGAATTTCAGCCCATAAAAATGCAAGCCCTGAAAATACAATGCATTAATATGCAAGCAGGGTTAGTGCAATGCATATTTTTTCGAGTAGTGCAATTCAACAAGCTTTTGTTTCAAAAACATTTGTCATTATTTTACTTCCATACAGTTCTGTCTAACAAAGTATTAGATATGACTGACAGAGATGGTAAACTAATGAAGAAGGATACTGCGAGTGGGCGCTGTGTGATCAGGCGCTGCCTTTCTCTTCTCAGGGGGTGGTGTTCTTAGCGCCAGCCGTCAAAATAAAAGTCTGGAGCGACTCTCTTCCAACCCTCTTCCAACACATCAGCCAATTAGAAAAACTTATCGGCTGATGCCGATATTTAAAAAATGGCAAATATCGGCCGATACTTCGGCCTTGGCGATATATCAGTCGACCACTAATTTCTATTAACAAAATGCATATGGAAAATAGCAGCGGACACAGAGTGAGCTGCTGTACATGATCCAAGTTGTCCGAAACATGAGAATGCTTTATATTTGTTTACCACCTTGCTTTGTCGTGCTTTGACAGATGAGTGTGCTGTTTAACTTAAACTTTATGGTTATATCCTTTTAGAAAGTCCTGTGATGATTTCCTATTAGCATATTCGGACTTCAAGGGTCTTGTTAAACTTCAGTGTTCAATGAACGAGTGTCGGTGGGTGCATGCGCGTCAAACAGACGGAGCACAGTAGAATAGAGCGCAATAATTATAAAATACACATTTTGCTAAAATATTTTATTTAATTCTACATGTAACCCAAGTAATCATATTGATGAGAGCAGTAACAGTAAATACACTATTGTATTAGTCTGACTAATATACACATTTTGCTAAAATATTTTTTTTGTTAGAAATAAGTGTAGGTTTAAAATTCTTCATGTAACAAGTAATCATATTAATGAGAGCAGTAATAAATGCACTGTTGTTGGAATAGCACATTAATGTAATATTGTGTGTTCTTCATACATCATATAAGTTCAGTTTTTGTGCTTTTGTTTATCATCATTTTTAATTTAGTTGTTTTAATTTTTGCATTAAAATAGTAAGCAATCAGTTGATTTTAGGTTTAGAATGTAATGTTTGAAAACATGTAATGTTTGTAACAAATTTCTTTCTTGTAATGAATAGTATAGTCTACATAGATACATTCACTATATTTGTTTTCATAGCCTTAATATTACAATTTGTTTGGAAGACGACATTGGCATGATGTTGGATAACGTTTAAAATAATGGATTAATTTGGAAAATTAATGGACAGATTAATCGATAATCAAAATAATCATTAGTTGCAGCCCTGATCAAATGATTGTGAATATGTTCATTCTTAAACACATTTTCTTAAATAAAATATATTTCTTGTTCAGTTGTCAAAGAACACTTAATTTCATTTTAATTTAACAATAAGATTCAAATGTCATTCATTATTTTTAACCTTCCTAAGAAAGATAGGGACATTTTCCACAATATTAGCCATCCTGATGCTCCCAACTTGTCTTAACAGGGTCTTTTGGAGAAGTTCTTAATTCCCAATGCTTCTCAAGCAGAGAGCAAGGTGTTTTATCTGAAAATGAAAGGTGATTACTATAGATACTTATCTGAGGTTGCATCTGGAGAAACTAAGACCGGTAAGTGCATTGTAAAATTGGTTTCACTTTTACTTAAATAAAAATGGTCATTGGTTGATTCTCTCTCTCTCTCTCTCTCTCTCTCTCTCTCTCTCTCTCTCTCTCTCTCTCTCTCTCTCTCTCTCTCTCTCTCTCTCTCTCCATCTATAATCATTTATCGGTCTATCTATTAGACAGATGGCGTCATACGGTAATACGTTATATCACGTTAATAAACATGCATGTTATTTTTATCGTGGACACTAGTGCTGTCATGATACTGAAATTTCTATATTTCGATATGATACCATGAAAAATATAAATATTCTATAATATTTCTGATCCCATAGGGAAAACTGGAATATATATACATATATATATATATATATATATATATATATATATATATATATATATATATACTGCCATACAGATATTTTTATTATCTCTTATACTACAGGGCCGTTGAATGCTTGAATCTAATTGGTTGACAAACGTTCTAAGATGTGCATTATTTTCAGGGAAACGCACAGCTAAAGTAGTTCCAGGCAGGTCTTGACCGCATTACAGTTCCATATCACTTCGCGTAGTCAACTGTAATAACGGAAAATAGGATACAATTCATAACAAGAAAAAACATTTAGCCCCATGCGTTTGATCTGCAATTTTCAATGTCTAGCTTCACAATCAATGGAAACATGCAGTTTAATTTTAATAAATAAAGTATACAGTCCTATAATCAATAGAAAATTAAATTGAATATAGGCTAAATAAATGGATAGTCCTGCAGCACGGATTTTTATTGCAGATAATATAACAAATAAATAATTATTGATAAGGCCTACTTGTTAAAAGGGCTTTGTGTTTCATTTATTTGGCTAGTCTAGGTACTGTCAATAATAGAAAAAAAAAGAATGAACGAATTAATTAAAACGAATTGAATTAATAAATAAATAATAATATTGACGCACATGCTTTTCTGTCTCATTATTGCAACATCTCTCTCTAATAACTGCATTAATAACTGCATAAAGCCGGGGACACACTTTAAGGCCGGTTATGAATGTAATTTGATACTTATGACTGATCATGGCCAAACGCGTGTTCAATGCTTTCAGTCTGTGTTCAAAGTCGGTGTTTAAAATCTGCTGCAGTCGATGATGTCAGCTAGTCATGTGTCCCCAGCATTAGTCTGCTATCAGTGGCTCAAACCTCCGTTACTAACTCTAAAATGACGTTTTGGAATTGGCAACGGAGGCATGGGATTAGATGCGTAAGAAATTAGTCCTACATACAAGAGCGTTTTAATGACAAAAACTTTACAAATGTCTTGAAATACATAATCTGAACAATGTTTCGAGGTGTGGTAACTGTAGTATAAGCGGAATAATTGACTTCAAGCCGTTGAATTATTAGAAAAATAATGCACACCCGAGGTGTAACGGCCACTCCGCTTCGTGACTGCATTAACCACCTCGGGTGTGCATTATTTTTCTAATAATTCAACGGCCTGTCGTCAATTATTCCTTACATATTTCTTTTTATAATTTGGGTAATTTGTTGCAATGGCTTACACAGAGCACAGGTTTTATTTGAAACTTTGAACTAAATTTACAAAAAAAAAGTAAACTGTCAGTAATAAAATAAGAGCAAATATCAAACAATAGCACAATCATGCAGTACATTACAGTGCATTTTTGTTACATTGTGACAATTTTGTTGCAAAATAGCTGACACGGCACAAGCCTAATTTCAATTGTTGATTTGAATGAAAAAAAAAACAAGTAAACAGTTAGTAATAAAATAAGTACAAATAAACAGAAGCAATACAAATAAATAGAATGCAAAACAATAAAGATGCAAATGAAATACACAGTGCTTTAAGTTGTTTTGTTTTTTTCCAGGTAGGTCTAACAGTAGTATTGAATAAAGAATCAAATGTAAAATAAAATACTGGATAGTCTTCCCTGCATAAATTAAATGGTTAAATCCTTAAAATTAAAGTTACAAATGTTAATCATTCAAGAGCAGTGTGCAGAGTGTCTTTATTGTTAACCAAACATCAAAAGACAAAGAGAAAATCAGAGAAAATTCCATCAGAGCTGGCCCATTGCATAAGCGAACTAAGTGGCTGAGAGCATAATTTTTTGCATGTGCTTTGGTGGTTAAGCATTTTGTTCACGTGCTCTTCTGACATGCGCTTTTTCTGAGTGTGTACACACGAAGCGCACGCTCACTAGAAGCCTATCAAACAGCGCCCGATTACAATTTTCGCGACTGATTGCTTTAATACTGTTAAACTACACAGTTGACAGAAAATCGGATGCTTATATGCAAGTTAGGTGCATGCAGGTCTTAAAGTGACATCAGCCTAATAGTAAACATGGTGCCCCTTGTCCTTAAAGGGGATAGTTCACCACAAAATGAAAATTTTGTCTTTATTTACTCGCTCTCATGTTGTTCCAAACCTGTATTCATTTCTTTCCTGTGCTGAACACAAAAAGAAGATAATTTGAAGAATGTGGGTAACCAAACAGTTGTTGGTCCCCATTGACTTCCATAGTATAAAAATATACAGTGGGGGAAATAATTATTTGATCGCTTGCTGATTTTGTAAGTTCGCCCATTTACAAAGAAATGAAGGGTCTATAATTTTTATGGAAGGTTTATTTTAACGGATAGAGACAGAATATGAACCAAAAATCCAGAAAAACACATTATATATATATATATATATATATATATATATATATATATATATATATATATATATATATATATATGTATGTATATATATGTATATATATATGTATGTATATGTGTGTGTTTTAAATTGGGCAAACTTACAAAATCAGCAGGGGATCAAATAATTATTTCCCCTACTGTACTTTGGAAGTCACTGGGGACCAGCAACTGTTTGGTTACCCATATTCTTCAAATAACTTATGTTCAACAGAAATAAAGAAATTCAAAATAATTCCTTTGTTAATAATTTGTTACACAGAACTTTATTATATTAAATATTAATCAAAAATGATTCACACCTTCACAAAATCCAAACATTCAGTGTAAGAACATTATTTATAATAAGTTGACGCTGCCAAACTGCCGAGGAGAGGCTTCAGTGTTAGAATTAGCACACAAAAGCATGTTAACCATATTTGCATGCTAAGCTATCTTAATGCTAATGTAGCTTATGGTTAACCTGATAGCTGAAGAGCCACATTGCATTCGTAAAGTGTAGCATTTAATATCATGATATTATATTGTAATTAATGGCAATGTCCTTGTTTTCTATTATAGCGCCACCAAGGGGTGCAGTTCTACCGCTTTTTGTATGTGTTCTAAGAGTGAGTCCATACGTGTCAATTTTGGTGAATATCAAATTTTGTTTTAGAGTTATAGACATTTATATGAATGAGAGCATAAATTACCCATGGGCGACTTTGATTAGATTTATTTGCCACTTACTATCCAGGTGTGCCTGACCTCAGTAACAATAATCAGACACACCTGGATTAATCAGTTTGTCCAATAATGGCCGACAGGAAACAGAGGAGCTGGCTGAAGTTCAGGAAGTAGTGCAGCTGGGCATAAAGCCAATTGCTGCATTTTGAAACGTAAGTGGGGCTAATGTCAATTAACAAGGATGAAATACTACAACTATGGTAATTTCCAAATAAGCCTACAACAAACTATTGACATTTGCTGTACACTAATGAAACAATGAATAATTTTATTATTAAATAAAGAAAATTTGGTTAATGTTTCAACAAACGATACATACATATAGACTATTGTTTGAACGAACAGCGAACTATTATAATAATCTGATTATTAAAACACACAAGGTCTTGTAAAAAACTTCTTTTTTTTTTAGAAATAATATCGTTTTTTTTTTTAAATTGCCTATTAGGCTACAACAGAATTAGTTACATTTAACGAAAGCAAAAGTTCAATATGTAAAATTACATTTTAAACGAGAACAATCTTAGAACAGAAAAATAGAATAAAAAGTTAAAAATAGAGATGACAACAATATAGCCTATTTCATACTGTAGACATCGGTGGGCAACAGAAAAATCATAGGCCAAATAAATTGGTTGCAATGACGGTGATTATTTTTACTATTCTATTGAGGAATGTGACAAATGAAGAGCACTTTTCTGTTGTGTACACGGACACACTGACTGATGGACAACCGAACTTCTGGGCTTTCTAGTAAATTCGTGGTCGAGTAGTATAATTTAGGTTTCAGTAATTTAGATGACACTGGTTCAAATCCCAAACAAACATGGGCTACTGTAATTTTTATTTTTATTAATGCAGAGATTCGTCTAGTTCTAAAACTGTTACACCATATAGTTTGCTGTTTGCACCATATATATTGCTTGTATTTATAAAATAAAATGATCATGCATTTCCATTTTACACTAAAGAACAAATATTATCTAACAGAATGACTGAATTTACATTTGTATAATAATTTCAATCATAATTTCAAAAGCAGTTCTGTTAAAAAAAAAAATGTATGGGGTTGGTAAATCGCAAGGTGCGATTTGCCAGGGGGGGACGGGGATTTCCATTTGGTCTAAATATCCTTGCTTCTGCTGAATTATTTGTACCACGACGAGTGGCGCTACGCGTTGTTCTAAAATCTGGTTTTATTCTGGCATGTTGAATTAGCGTTCGACAGACGCAGCGTCGCTTTCATTTGGATTTATTTTTCTCATAACAGCTAAAAGAACCTAATATACTCTGCCATTTTTTGTTCTTACAGATAAGAGTATATCATTCAAAACTGTAAACTTTTAGTCATGTACACTCACAATAGGCTAACAACAAAACGTTTTCTGTGGTCTCTGTCTCCGGGAACTGTGCGTCACAAGAATGAACCGAAAGCCACTTGCCTCAGCTCAGTCAGAATAAGAAATGTCAAAAGCTTTAAATGTCTAAATATTTAATAAATGTTATCTGATTTTATAATCAATATGAAACCGAGAGGTACAGAGGATCTGCTCAAACATGTTTATCATGTGTATGAAAGCGTCCCAATGAGGAAAGGACAAGGTAAGAGTGAAAATCTCACTCTAATTAAATGTAAAATCAGATCATTTATTTGTCGAAATGTTGCGATATTGTTTCATTTAATTGTGTTGCAGGCCTCTGCTCAGGAGACCGATCTGACAGATTAACAAAGCAGTAATACCAATATTCATAATGAGATTTAGTATGAATTTACTTCATATGTACTGTGAAAGTGTGTATTTCAAAAGATACTTGCTTCTTAAAACCATTGTGAAACACAATTCACTCTTTTACTTGCATAGGAGTGGATTTATGATGGATACACAGAGAGTTAGTGGCTTTCTATGCTCTCTTCAGTGCCTGGTCACGTGACTGGCAAGCACGCCAAATGCGATCACAGAGTGAGCATCAAAGATGCACTTAATGCTACCTATTAACTCATTAACATGAGCAAACAAACTTTTTATGATCCAAAAACTATTAATACAACTAGGGATGTTAACCGATGACCGTTTGACCGATGGTTGACCGTATCAACGTTAACCGATCAAAGTTGTCGGTAGTCGGTTAAAAAAAAAAAGAAGTGATCTCTAAATTAGGCTATTATAGACAGTGGACTAAACGCTAATACAGTTAGCCATCTCATTCCAAGATCTTTTTGTGTGAAGTGAACAAATACCTCAAACTCAATTTTTCATAACTCGTCTGTTTGTATTTAATAAACCAATAAAAACATTTGCCGCGAGGGTTTTGGGTTCGCGCGTTCACAAGGTTTGCGAAAAGTACAGGCTAAAACACTCGAGGTTAGAGCCAGGGCAGACAACAGGATGAAGCGTGCAAAGAAAAGTAGTGTGTGGGACCATTTCACCAAAAAGAATGACACAGATGTAAGTTGCAACTTGTGTGATACAGTGCTTAAATACAGTAGTAGCACATCATCTATGATGTATCACCTGAAAACGCGACACCTGATGATCATCATCTTTCTTTATTGTTGTTAGCACTACCTCAAACTAAAGCGGCGTCTCTTCGTCTGTCATTTTCTTAAATGAGCCGCGGCAATGTTTCAAATGAGCTTCTAACGCTAGACAAATGCCTTTATTTTTAACGCGATCAACTTGTACCCAAACCATTTCGAAACTAAGGAGCCATTTGTCCTCCGATTACATACAAGCTCCTCTGCGCCGCGTTTGCGGGACTCATGTTTCGCGCTGTAGGGGATTTAAAAAAACGTGATGTGAGTGGAAGGGCCGGGAGGCAGAGCGGCAGAGAGATGCGACAGAGTTGCGAAATTGCAGGCGCGGCTCGAAATGGCTGTTATTTCAAATAGAGTAGCATATTGTAAACTAATCGGTTAACCGGTTTCAACCGGCTAATGAGGTTTGGTGGTCGGTCAAGAAAATTTTTAGTTTTCGCCATCCCTAAATACAACACTAGTTACATATAATGACCACTGGAGCATACTTGTATAATTTTCCTCATATTATAGTGAGCATATATCAAGTCCAACTAAAACAATTTTAACACTTTACATTCACCATACATGGTAATAGTGCAATCACTGTCGTATAGTTAAAGGTTCCTCTTTTGAATGTCCATGTTTTTTTTACCTGTAAAACAGGATAAAATGTGAAGAACGAGAAGGTCGCGTCTGCTCTTTCACAGCTCCTCTGCAGATATGAGGGAGCATGTGCAGTTCACTGTTCTGTTTGCGACTCTCCAACTAAAATATCAAAATAAGAGTCTTTTTTTTCTGTCCATTTAAATGTAAATATACATTTGTTAATTTGCACATCAACACTGCATAAGAAAATAATGCAATCATTTTACTCATAACAATATACATATTCAAAGAAGAAGCAAAGAAAAAAAACACAATTGTATACATACTTTATCACACTCTCCCTGACAAAATAAGAAAAGCTACAGTGGTCAACCTCTTACCTCCCATATGTGCAATCAACACACAGGCACAGTGAAATTGTAATTGTGTGAGGAGTGTATGAATTGGGATAACCAATTTGTGGTAAGTAACTATTTATACCCCATACAGGTATATGTGTGATCAGATAAGCTGTCACTGCATTAAGTGTTTGCTATGGCTGTAGCACAGGCTGACTTAAAGCGTCATAAGTGTAAATCTGTCGTGGCCTTTTCTCTTTAGTAGACATTCTCACTGCAGCTTCAAGGATTCTGACAAGCACTCGGTCTACCACTTTCAGTTCCACTCCTCTCGCCTTTCGGTCGTATTGAGCCTTCCCTCTCACACTTACTTGACGGCTATTTCCTTCAGCAATCTTGTATGCCTCAGCCATCCGCGCCGCCCACAGATTTGCATATCCCTTTGGAGCGACTCTGTCCATTGGCTCCACCAGGCCGAAGATCAGGTCTACTGGAAGGTGAGGATGCCGCCCGTACAACAGGTAAAAGGGAGAATATCCAGTGGACTCGTGCCGCGTGCAGGTGTAGGCATGCACAATTTGAGGTAAGTGCTCTTTCCACCTTTCTTTTTCTTTGTCTGCCAGTGTCCTCAACATCTGTAGTAGGGTCCGATTAAACCTCTTGACTGGGTTTCCTTGGGGGTGGTTTGGCGACGTTCGAGAGTGGCTGATACCAGCGAACTGTTGAAGAGTGCGAAAAAGTTCATTCTCAAACTCACGACCCTGGTTGTGATGTAACTTGGCCAGATATCCAAAGCGCGGAATGTAATCTTGGAACAAGCGCTCAGCTGCAGTCTGCCCTGTCTTGTTCTTGGTTGGGTAGGCTTGGGCAAACCTTGTGAAATGGTCCATAACGACCAGGATATATTCAAATCCTCCACGGCTCGACTCCAGGTGCATGTAGTCAATGCAGACCAGCTCAATAGCTGAGTGTGTTGTGATGTTACCCATGAGTGCTCGTACATGTAGAGTCGGTTTCTTCTGTTTTATACACGGGCACTTTCTGGTCACATATTCTTCCACTTCAGCTTTCATGTATGGCCAGTATGTCAGGGGGTGGTTGTTGGTGTACACTGTGAAGTGTGGGGCGTAGAACAGGTAGTCTCTGAACTTCTCGCACACTGCCCACTTAAATGCCAGGAACTCAAGTTTACCACTGTGTAATCTGTAGTTCCTCTCCGTCATTGTCAATGTTCTGGATCCGTACCCTGTTACTCTCAACCTCCCGTCTTGTCGCTGGTATAGGATGGTACCTGGATGCCATCCTATACCAGCGACAAGACGGGGTGTTGAGAGTCCTTTCGGATGATTAAGTGTGGATTGTGAAGGATAAGTTGAAGTCCGGATATGACAGTATAGGTGTGCTTGCTAACATATGATCTGGCGGTGGTCCCTGGTCCATTCTACTGGAGTTCTGGAGGGAATTTGTGGGCCTTTAGCTTTCTTCCTGCTGTGAGTATCCTATGTTGTTCCAGACTTTGCCTGCAGCAGTTCGTACAAGGGTGTTGCTGTCCTGGAAAAGTCTTGAATGAAGGCACTGTAGTAGCTGAGGAACCCAAGTAACCACCTCACATCACCTACTGTCTGGGGAGTCCTGATTGTTAAGGACCAAACAGCCTCCAGGTCCTTAGAATCTATCCGCATTCCTTCTGCTGACACTAGCCGTCCTACGTACCTGACTTCACTCCGGAACATTTCACACTTTTCAGGTTTCAGATTTACACCTTGATACTGGAGGGCCCTCAACACTCTACGGATACTCTCAACATGCTCCTCAAAGGACCTCGCATAGCATAAGACATCATCTAAATACGGAATGCAGCACTCATCCCTGAGCGAGTCAAACATTTCTTCCATACTGCGTTGGAAGGCAGCAGGTGCATTGGACAACCCAAAGGGGATTTGGACCCACTCATAAAGCCCCCAGGGTGCAATGAATGCTGTCATGTGTCTGAATCCCTCTGCAATGTATTCCTGGTGGTACACTTTGCCTTGGTTGAGAATGTTGAACCAGGAGTATCCCCCAAGGGTGTCATTCAGATCCTGTATCCTTGGTAATGGGTGATGGTCAGAGATAGTTTTCCTGTTCAGGAGATGGTAATCAACACAGAGCCTCAGCTTGCCATCCTTCTTGCAGACAAAGACTACTGGAGCAGTGTATGGTGACTTTGATTTGACTATCCATCTTTTTGCTAGGGGATCCTGTATGTAGCTCTTCACCTCGTTAAACAGGTTTTGGTACTGATGAGTACGCCCTCTAAACTGGGATGTCGTCCATAAGTGTGATTGGCATCTGCAAGTTGGGTATGCAACCAACGTAATTGTCATCTCTGCTGAAGGCACCAGACTCCTCTTACAACATCCTTTGAACAACCTCTCGTTGGCCCTCTTCCAGGTTGAAGGTTGAATGCCACGATGATGCTTTCACCTCATCCTCTCGAGTGGTCGCAGCTTGGATCATTGTCTGCCTTGGCTCACTTGTTTCACCAGGCTCCACTAGTATCCTCTCAATCCGCTGTAATGTTCCAATCACTGTGCCACGTGGCAGGGTCACATCACCCACTGTGCTATTTCCGATGGGTATGGAAAACACAAGGGTCACTTTGGGGTTGTAATCCTAAGAGCCCCTCTCCAATGTCCAAGAATCTTAATGGTCACTATTTTCATGAGGCTCAAATAAGACCACCGAGTCAGACTGTGCCATCTTCAAAGGGATTCTGCACTTCATGTCAAGTCATGTCACCTTCATTCATATAGCGCTTTTAACAATAAAGCAAGCTTTACAGTGATAATAGAAATTACAGTAACAGATTGTTTTGGCTTTACAGCAACTCTAGGATAAAGTTACTGTCCAGCTAAAGTTAGTTTTGATTGACTCACTTCCGTTGTGAAGATCATTAGTTATTAACTTAGGGGCCGCTAACACAACACCGTTCTAACAGAAAACCCTCAACGCGCTCCAGCTGTGCATCCACACAAAATGGAAGAACGCACTCCCGGAAATAGGTTTCAAGGTGCAAATGATTATCAGTTATCTCTGCGCAAACCTACACAACCTCTGCACAAACACTGACGTCGCAGACATGCGCATCACATGTTCAGTCCATAGGTATGCGCGTTTGAATATATGTGTGCAGGCGTGTAGTCCTTCTTTAAAAAGTCTTTTTACAGAACCTTCATCAGATCTGGATACAGCCTGGATCCGGCAGACTGCAGTAAACCTCGGGATAAACAGAGAGACTAATATTAGCGTAGACGCCATCCTTATGATGTAACAAGTACATCAGGATTTATGGGAAGTGTTCCCGGTTCCGACTGACCTAAATTATGCTGCCTAACATTGAATTGTATGAGTCTGTAATGAGTTGTGTATACTAGGCCAAAGATGTGTGTTTTTAGTCTAGATTTGAACTGACAAGTGTGTCTGCTTCCCGGACAATGTTGGTGCTAAATAGGAAAAGGATCTACCGGCAGCAGTTGCTTTTGATATTCTAGATATTATCAACTGGCCGGAATTTTGAGATCGCAATAGACGTGAAGGACTATAATGCGTTAAGAGTTCGCTCAAGTACTGGGGAGCTAAACCATTTAGTGCTTTGTAAGTAATCAGCAATATTTTAAAATCTATACGATGTTTAATAGGGAGCCAATGCAGTGTCGACAGAACCGGGCTAATATGGTCATACTTCCTGGTTCTGTTGAGAACTGTAGCTGCTGCATTTTGGACCAGCTGTAGTTTTACTAAGTATACAGGGCAACCACCCATAATAGCATTACAATAATCTTGCCTTGATGTCATGAATGCATGAACTAATTGTTCCACATTTGTCATTGAGAGCATATGATGTAATTTAGATATATTTTAAAGATGGAAAAATGCGGTTTTATAGATGCTAGACACGTGACTTTCAAATGAAAGATTGGTATCAAAGAGCACACCCAGGTTCCTAACTGACGACAAAGACTCGACAGAGCAGCCATCAAGTGTTAGACAGTATTCTAGGTTATTGCGTGTGAAAGTTTTTTGTCCAATAAATAGAATCTCTGTTTTTTCAGAATTAAGTAGTAGGAAATTACTAGTCATCTAGTTTTTTATAGTCATCTATGCATTCCATTAATTTTGTGAATTGGTAAGTTTCATCAGGGCGTGAAGATTTTTTCTTCACCCTAGTTACCTGTCCTGCTCGGATAACTACTCCTCTTGGACCAACCTTCAAGTGCCCATCTCCGTCATCATCTTCAGCAGCTTGGATCACCTTGACTAAAGTTTGTGCCTTTTCGCGAGGGATTATCAATGGCTCCAGCTAGTAGTGAGGTAAGTGTTGGCATCAACTGCTTTAGACTGCCCTTCAATCAGTTCTTCAACTGAGTTGAAACCTAGGAGTGGTCTCTCTATTGGCATCTTACTTACCAGGAATGGGACATTAATAGATAGACTTAGGTCCTCATTTCCTAGCAGGTGATCGCCCAGTCGTCAAATGGGATAAGATTTCCATTTACAGCGTAGACTTTCAGATCATTTTGACACCCAAGAAGCTCCCGAAGCGGCCTCACCTCAACACTTTGCCGATATTTCTCTTTCCACTCATGGTTCACCTTGCTTACTTGGGCACCTGTGTCGAGTAATGCCCTTACGGTTAAGCCATTCAAATTGCAATGGGTCAGTGCCTTGCTTCCGATCAGTTTGATGTTGTTATTTTTGGACTTACAGGGGCCCAGAACACTTGCTCCTTGACTCATGTCGCCTTGGCTACTGCAGTTCATTGGAACGAAACCGTAGCCAAGGCGACATCTAGTGTATATATCTATACCCGCCCGCGCCCTCAGATCATTTGGACGCGGCTGTGTTCAAGAGGTAACAACGATATAAATACTGTTCGTTTTCTCACACAAACCGCTCGTTTCGTGTCTTAGGCCATCAATGTGTACTTACGATGGGGAATTGTTTAATTTGGACGATGTGGAATTGTTTTAATTTGGACTCTGTGCTTACTCTTTGAGGTGGTGACCATAGACCTGCATTATTTGACTGACAGACAAGAACGGTTTGACCTAAAAATATCAAAATTGAAACTACTGCGGAAAAAAAGACACCTACATCTTGGATGCCCTTGAGGTAAGCTAAAACATACCAAAATTTAATTTCAAAGTGAACTATCCCTTTAACAGAAGTCGCCTACATCGAACGGCCCGTTTGGACTACATCCCTCTACTTCCTTCTTTAATGACGTCAGTAGAACAGTTTTTTGACTAACCTCCGCCCACAGGAATGCTCCCTCAACTCTACCGAAATTCGTTTATGTACTTGCGCACTTCTTATAACTTACTGTTTACTCAGCTCTTACGGTGATTTTCTGAAGTAAAACTGATGCTTCATCTTTTGTGTGATGTACAATAAACTTTATTAAACTCATCAGTATATGTTTGATCATCATTCGGACCTGGTCCGAAACAGCAGACTTGTAGGCTATTAATAAATAATGGATACATACAAGCAGATGACAAATACGTTATAATAACCGTAATTAAACTACTAAACTATACCTGTTCCATCTCTATACAGCACTCTGACTCTGTAGGCATTATTGTCCGACTCGAAATGAACACCGTTACTGAGAGTTTCTGATATTATCATCATTCCGTGAGATGAAATTGTCCTGAGAGACTGAGCGCGAGCTCATGAAGCTCCGTCCCCTGGGTCGTCCAGCAGCTTATTTGCATTTAAAGGGCACACACTAAAACAGCGTGTTTTTCTGAGCCCCAAAAAATGACAATTTAAACATGCTGTAAAAAATGATCTGTTGGGTATTTTGAGCTGAAACTTCACATACACACTCTGGGGACATCAGAGACTTATTTTACATCTTGTGAAAAGGGGCATAATACGGGACCTTTAATAATTCGTTACCTATTTAAGCATCAAGAACGGTAAAACATAAATGCTATCAGCCAACATCGGTTAACAGCATAGGCTATGTTATCGTCAAAACGCATATTGATAAAAATGAAAGACCTTTAATAACAAAGCTCCGAAAAGTGTTTCGGATGAATAAATTAACATTTCAGAAGGTTTTTTTTTTTTTTTTGACAAATATCCTATTAAACTAGAAACAAAATAATGAAGATGGTAGAGCTGAGATTTGAACTCGGACCGCTTGAAAGCACCGCAAAGCACGTTGAAGTGTGGACCACACAGCTATCGTCTGAACGCTGTAATATGAGCATGAGCTTAACGTCTTATGCTTACGCAAAGCCTCATTAATGTGACGTTTTTCTATTGCAATGTTTAATGTTGAGATGTTTTAATTATTTATCATAACCTACTGTAAGCCTATTTAATTCTTAATGCTAAAACACGACTAACATAGTTTAGCAAGTCCTAACAGTTTTTTCATTTTATGATAATTTAGTTTATTTTTTGTACTTGTACAAATTTGTACTGTAATTACAGTATTGGGATTGAGTTCGTTTAACTACAATGTTTCACTTGAACTTATCTGCTAGCAGTTCTCAATGTGCCGTGGCAGATTACGCAATAGAATAAACTGACACTTTTCAAAGTTTGTGATTGTAGCGCCTCTTAGCAGTAAAAGGCAGCAAATACATCCCGTTTTACAGCTGCTGTAAAAGTATTATTCTGGTTGAGTGCCAACTGTACATTAGACCCTCACAAACAAATGAGCCCGCCTCCAAGTTTTCTTCAAAATAGGGCAGCAGTTTTACTTATAATTTCCAAGCAGTGCTGTCGGATTTTGTGACATTGAGAGGCATATTCTATTCCCATTGTCATTGTAGTAATTTTGACGGACAAATCTTTTAGCCAATGTCAAGATGATTCCAACAACGTGTACTGTTTATTTTCCGCATAGAGGCGGTTTTATGATTATTTACAGCTGTCTGGGCCATTCAGAAATCAGAGCTCATTTGACAGCTGCATCTGTCACTAGTCACGTCACAGTTATTGTCACAACATGTCTGTATGTATTGAGAAGACCAATTTTTTTGGAGACTAAATGCTGTCTTTTGCCTGAATGATTGGCCATCGATGAGATAATAGTTTGTATAGCCTCCAATTTTTTTTGTTTTTTTTGTGTAAAGCTATGTTTGTGTGAATTTAGTAATGAACTCACTAAAATCGTGTACACAGATTTAAAAGTAAAAAATAAATAAATAAAAAAACGATCAAGTGGCACTTTAGAGCTCCAAGTGGCCATTTTTCAAGACACTAGTCAGAGGAAAAACCTTGCAAGAACTTCAAAGCGCTCATTGCAAAGTATATGTCCTTCGTGTCAGTATGTCATAAATTGAACGAGGCATCAGTTTACTGTCGGAGATTTGTCACTCGCGACCACATTCAGTGTAGACAGAATCACTGTTTATTATAAGTTGTATTGCTTTTAGTCGTGCTGCTCACGTCTGATCAAAGTCCCTTTCAAGTAAAGTCTGTTCTCTCGCCACCCATATTTGCAACGCCTCTGGGCAGCTATTTCGAGCATCCAAGACCAAGTTCTATTTATTTGAATGGGGGAATCCTGAAATCTCAAAAACTGCTTTCCGAGTTCACAATTAAAAAATAACGTATTTCAAATCAGCAACAAAATCTGACATGAACTGTCCCATAAATGTTGTTTCTTATGCTCAAATAGCGTTAAAAAAGCTTTGCAGTCCTAATTAAAAAAAAAAAGTCTTGTGACGGCAGCTGCAGTGGCGCTATAACTTTACCAATCAACGCATGGCTCTTTTACTTTAGAAAGTGGGACTATTCCGTCATATTGCGCATTGCGGTTTCTCCCATTCATGAGTAATAGGAGTGAACAGTCTTCCTGTATCTATAGTCTTTGGACAAGGTATGTTTTTTTTTTGTTTTTTTTTTACTTGTATTTAGGGATGCACCGATCCACATTTTTTCACTTCCGATCCCGATACCTGAATTTAGATATCGGCCGATACCGATACTATTCCGATACCAGAGCTGTGTTTGCTTTAATATTTTTGTTATCATTATTGTTTATTTTATATGATGCTGAAATAAACTTCTCTCAACATGCAAGTATGATATGTATGTATGTATGCATGTATGTCCCAAAAGGCAACTTGAGGTAAATTATAAGGTCAGAAAAGGAAGTAAAAAAACAGGAAATACTGTTAACAGGAAAAATCCCATTCTGAAAACAAATATGCAACTTTAAGGGTTTCAAATTGATTGTAATGTCAATATTTATTACATTCACAAAATGTCAAATACTAGAGTCTTGAAATATAAGAAAAGTGCAAGTGTAAACAGCTTACACACACACACACACACACACACACACACACACACACACTATCTGAAGGGTGATCCTCGCTCCGATGCAGTAACTCTCTCGATGAATGCTCGATCAACATCAGCATCTTGCGAACAGACGGATTTCACCTCAGACGCGCGTCAATTTCGCACTGGACGCGCGAATGGATTCAAAATATTCAAGCGTCCAACTAGACGTGAATTTGACGCGCTATTCGCGTTTGGTGTGAACGCACAGTAACGTAGTGCTTTTTTAAATGTTTGCGTTCGCTGTGTTGTACGACGCGAGGGAGCTTTAAAGAGCTCTGAATCACGGCTTTGCAAACATTGCATTTAACGTTAGCTGCTAGCTGTCTTGCTCTGCGGCGTTTCCAGTGTGAAGTATTTACACAAAGCGGACATGTGGCTAGCCGCAAACTGCGGAACGGATTTCTCTCATAACTCTGTGTCTCATTGAGCCGCGCCTCCGTTCAGGAAATCCATTCCGCAGTTTGCTGCCAGCTAGCAGACTCGCCGGCGGGAATGACTTTGAGTCATTTCAGCAGAACATTAAAGCGCAGACATGACTCATGGATATCGGATATCTCCGCAGGTTGGATCGGGAAAATCCGATACGTGAATTACGCTGGTATCGGGTCCCGATACCGATACTGGATCGGATCGGCCCCATCCCTACTTGTATTAATTCTGAAACTTGGAAAATAAAGCTACATTTGTCTTCTTTAAAATTATATCGCAAAGGAAAGACAAGCATTTGAGTTCAAGCATGTCATTTTCCTGTTTTGGGCTTAAAGGGGTTTTGTGCTTGAAGGGGTTAAGTGTCAAGTCACCACAGATTGTATCAAAGCAGCTTCACATTGATAACATGAAAATAATACAACAGTTTGTTTCTAGAAGAAAATTGCATCATCGTCCACCCTAAATAAGGCAGATCAATAATATTGTTGAATATTAAACAATATTTTAGTGTCTTTGTGAATACAAAATGGATAAGCTACTACAGGAAAACATGTCAGCAATGTTGATGCACTTTTTTGTGACCAAAAATGATGCTAATTTGCAATATCAGGGTGTCCGCGCGGTAGTAAAAAGTAGTAAAAGGTAGTAAAAAGAATCTACCAAAATTAAGGCCCTTGAAAGGTAGTAAAAGGTAACAAACGCAATTTGACTTGGTAGTAAATTTTTCATCACCACCTCAATATATGAGTTTCCATTTTTTTGCTTAATATTTGTGTCTCCATATTTTAACTTAATCTAGCATAATTTAAAAATATATACGGTGCTAACAACAACAGGACCTGACGGGCTCGACATTAACGCTTGTCCGGGACAAGTGGATTTTTTTGAAGGGACAAGTAAAAGAGAATTTTACTTGCCCGACCGGACAAGTAGCCTGATTAAACGTCAATAACAAAAAAAAATAAAAATAACTAGGGAATCACTAAAATGAGAGAATGATTCTGTTTGTATTATTATATTTATTGTAAGTTGCGATCGATAGTGGATAAGTATTACTGACGGTAAGGTTGCACTGTTGAGGCTTGCGCAGCCTCACGAGCAGAAGTCCAAACAAATGTAAACTCAGTTTAAACTCAGTTAACAACATACTGCCAGTGCCAAAATTCAAAATGTGTTTTAATATTTTTAACATATGATACAGTTTAGCAACCTCACACGACGAGTGCCGTTTTCCTTAATACCATCACGACTGAAAATGTGACATTGCTTTCATACAACAGTTCAATAAACAGTTCGAATTAAGTCACTTACATTTTAGACACAATATTGACTGTTTTTGTTCTGTTTCAGCCGCGAAAATAGTTCCAAACAAAGATCACAGCAACACTTAACCGTGTTTCATTACTGAATGATTCAGCGTTTTGAACGAATTGGCTGAGTCAAAGATTCAGTGTCCCATTCATAAACATGTCTCATTCTTGAATGAATCAGTTGTTTGAACGAATCGTTTGAATGAATGACTCAATGACTCGCTCATTAAGACGGTCGTCTGCCGCCTCCTACTGGCGGTTTACTTTCATGTTTAAAAGTATCATTCTTTCCAACGTTTCTTATTTGTATATTCCAAAATATTTAAAACGATCTCATATTCATAACATTATTTAATGCAGTTGTACATTTTCAGTGTAAATGATTTAATTTGATCAGCCCTACCTAGGGTAACAACAGCCCTATATCTTATTAGGATATTCCAATTTAATCTATTGATAAAATTTAAAACTAAAGATGAAGCATACATTTAATAAGATTTGGGGGGTGGGGTGGGGGCACCATATCTGCACCTTTAAAGCCCTTTAAAGGTGCAGATATGACAATATGCAGATTTAAATATATCAGAGCTGATTGAACACAGATGAGGATATTTCTTCAGAATAAATTATATTTACAGCACACACACACCAAAAAAATTCCGGACAAGCAACTTTTTTACTCGGACAAGTGAATGACAGATTTACTTGTCTAAAGGACAAGCACATGAAAAGGCTTAATGTCGAGCCCTGAGTGAGTCGGAGTTGATAGCAATGACAAAGTGGCAAGGTTATTATTCACCTTATTAGGGCTAAGGGCTATGGTTAGGATAACTCAAGGGCTAGGGTTAAGATAAGGACAACTGAAACTCAACTCGACACTACAAAAAAAAAACATAATTGACAATGACAATACTTAATGATCACAATTAAACATTAGTGTACCTAATATGTATGATGGGTGTGGTGCTTTGCATACCCCTCCCACCCCCCCAAAAAAGGTCTGCTGCTTGATGTCGTGTTGGTAGTAAAAAATATTGTGGAGGTGGTAAAAAAGGTAGTAAAAGGTAGTAAATTCATCTCTATGATTCCTGCATATACCCTGAATATGTAACATTTGTTCAGCTGAAATATATAAAGGCGGATTGTTGTCGAAGATCTTCACTACGACTGGTTTAATTTATCACCTGAGAATACAATCCCCTGAACATCATGAAGAGTTCAGTTACCCAAATTTAATTCAAGATACTTTATTTTTGGTTTTTCAGCTAAATGTAAACTCAACTTTTGTTTTCTGCAAAAGAAATCACTATTGTGTCTCTATTATTCATTTGACAGTATTACATTTTCATGTTATGATAATTGCTATAGCTGAAATTTAAAAATGTTTAAATATGAAAATAAATAATTTGCTATTAAATTTAAGTTTGGTGCTGTGATGAACACCATTGCGAATTCAAAAATCCAAATGGCTGTTTAAAACATTTAAATACTGTTCAGAAACAGAATGTAGCACAGCTGCTTTGTTTATGGGGGTTACTGGGGTAAAATCTGCATTTCTGCTGTTCCATAAGAGAGTGAACGTGCATTTTTATTCAGTTGCACCTCCACTCGATCTGCTGGCCTCCCATCCGTGTTCTAAAAATCTGAATAATTCGTAAGGTCCACTATAGAGATCCGTACTAGTGCCCACAATAACAGTACAGTGTATGTTTATTATCGTGCTATATTGTATTACCTTATATCAGGAAATGTCTCCTATCTGTCTCTCTGTGTAACATTTACACTAAATTAATTATAAAGTATATTTGGCTTTTATGAATGTGATCAATACAAAATTATTTTGTTCTTCTCAGCCACAGTTGAGAGCTCTCAGAAGGCTTACCAGGATGCTTTTGAGATAAGCAAGAAGGACATGCAGCCCACGCACCCCATACGGTTGGGTCTTGCCCTCAACTTTTCAGTTTTTTACTACGAGATCCTCAACTCTCCTGAGAATGCCTGTCACCTCGCCAAGACAGTTAGTATCGAAATGACTAGCAGCATAAGGGCTGTTCACACAAGTTCTTGTCTTTAACAAAAGCTGTATTTTTTTCAACTTGCCAAACATTGAGACAAGGGACAGTCGCCAAAAACAGCCATGCATGTTTACATTTTGTTTTGTTTTTATCTCAGATAGATGTAACAACTCATCCTGTGTTAACAGCCTCTAGTCTATACACTTCATCACATAAATGTGTATTTTATTCCTTTTACTACATTGAATGATTTTTTAGCTGTGTCCATTAGAAGCACCTGTATATTTCACTCATTTAGCCCAAATGAGAAATTTGAGCTTTTTTTTTATTACAGGCTTTTGATGAAGCTATTGCTGAGCTTGACACTTTAAATGAGGACTCCTACAAAGACAGCACATTGATCATGCAGCTTCTAAGGGACAACCTCACTGTGAGTCCTCCATCACACATACTGCACCAGTTATGTTTAAGTGCTTTATTAATTAATATATTGATTCTTATGCCTGCAGCTTTGGACGTCAGAAAACCAAGGTGACGAAGCAGGCGATAATGAGAACTAGGGGAAGCTGCACTGATCTCCAAACACTCACACATCCATTTTAAATACACAAATGGCTTCCACCAACCCTTCACCTCATTCCACCCAAAACCACCCACCCCTCTCCATTCAGTACCTAGCCCCTTCCCCTATACCTTCTGATTGATGATCAGCACCCACAGAAAGATGCTCAGCAAAGCCCATTACAGACACCAGTGGCTGGGAGGGGGGTGGGTCACAGGGAGACATGCTGACATTATAGCAGGTCCAGTCATTTTGTTTGTGAATTTAATGTGTACTGATTATTTAACCCTGTCCATTATGTGTCTCTGAGTGTCTGTAAGTGACTATTGCTAACAGAGAGTAACTGAGTGGCTGTGTGAGTATGTGTGTTTGTATGTAGTGAGTGTAAGAGTGAGTGTATTGGGGATCAGGGGTTGTGAACTCTAATCGTCCTTCCTGATAATTCCCTTTGTTCCACTTTAGCTGGTTGTGTATTATTTTTTTTTATTTTTATTTTTTACAATCATATTTTTTAGTATAATTCATTGGTATTTACAGGTTTTATTGTATGGTTATTAAACTGGCAGTTTATTTTCACCAAATACTAATTCTGACTTCTCTGCTTTCTTGTTTGAATCTGTTCTGATTAAGCTGTATTTTTTTTACTTCATATTTGAATCTGTTCTGATTAAGCTGTATTTTTTTACTTCATATTCTTAAGCACAAGTCATTTCATTTTTTAACATTGATAAGAGGACACTATTGTATTTCATATACTATTTAAATGGTAGTAACTTGAATGAGTAAAGACAGCTTTTAAGTTCTCTTGCAAACAAAAGCCCTATGTGTTAAATAGTTTCTGCTTCGACATTATACTCATATAAAACCTGACAGTCAATATAAATCAACAGAAGTTAAATATTTAAACATGTTTTAACATGAGGCTGGAATGACGTGTTTGAAAAGTCCCATATTTTTTGCCACTAGGTATGAGTTCGATTTCTATTTTGAAAGAAATTACTACTTTTATTCAACACAGATGCATTAAATTGGTCAAAAGGGACAGTTTAAGATATTTGTTACCAAAGATTTCTATTTTAAATAATTGTTTTAAACATTGATCATTATTTTATTTTATATATATATATATAATTTTTTTTTTTTTTTAACATTAGAATGATTTCTTTATTGTAAGGATGCTTAAAACTCAGCTTTGTCATTACAGGAATAAATTAAATCTTAAAATGTACATAAATAGAAAACAGTAGTAAACAGAAAATAGTTATGTTAAATTGCTATATTTCACAATATTACTATATCAAAATAATATCACAATATCAAATAAATGCAGTCTTGGTGACCATACAAGACTTCTTTCTTAAACATTAAAAAAAATCTTACTGACCCCAAATGGTAGAGTAAGCTGGGGTACTCTGGGTTCAGGCCGAACTCCGAGCTCGAAGCCCTCCCCCCGGACAGAACGCCAAATACGCATTAAACTTTACCCCCTTCTAATTGTATGGAAGTGTGAACTCATGAAACAGTGCCTGGTGGCTCGAGAACGCAAACCTAACCTATTTGGGTTAAAAGGTGCAAGCCTTGAACATGTGCGCAGGCGTGCAGTCCTTTACAAACCAACCCTCAACAAACTACTTGTCTGGCCTTAAAAATGTATAATGGGCAATTCCGCGCAAAACTGTCACATCCATAACACCAACACAATGCCATTGTATTTAGTTGGCGTTATGGATGTGACCGTTTTGCGTGGAATTGCCCTAATACAGAATTATTTATCGCTTCCGCGTAGCCACGTGAACCGGAATTATCTCGACAACGTTTTATCTGTACAGAGATAAAGGGAAGGAGGCCTTCACAGGGGAGAGACTAGTTGACACGTCAGGACTGCGTTGTCGTCGTGTCCAGTTGCACGATATAAAAAAGTTCGCAAGGTTGAACCTTACAGCTGGCATTTAGTTTTTCTTAGACAATCAAAGATATGTTTGTGATGGGAATGATTTGCACTTCATATGTAATAGGATATGTTGGCTGAATTTCAACCAGCTTTATGTTGTTCCAATGTCAGTAGTAGGCCTATATGTAAATCAAGTAGCTTTACAGTGATTACAGGAAAATTATGCATTTCGGCTGTTGTTCAGCTGAAGTCAGTCCAGTGTTAATTCAGTTCTGTTGATTAGTTCAGTGTGCAAATTTTTTATTTTAATTAATTAATTAATTTTATTTTTTATTGTCATCGTCCAGCTCGGTTCATTTCTCATACAACAGCATCAGTACAGACAGATCATTAAAACTGTTGAATATTAAGTGTCCCAAATTAAAGCCAGAGGTACATAAATAAACAGTGTACTCTTTTAGATTCTATTTCTAAATACTTGCTAAATGACAAAGCTGGTGTGTACAAACTCTGTGCTTAAAAGTAAAAAGTAAAAATTAAAAAAATCTTATATTGTTATGGATTGTTGCAGAATATATTATAAATTATTTATGTATGCACATTATTATTATTTCTTTAATTCATATGCCTGGCAGGTGTAAGAATTGATAAATTAGGAAATTCCAAACAGTCTGTTTTGGGGGTGACCAGGCCCTGAGAGGACAAAAGGACCTCTCTGGAGATTAGCATTTGAACTGGCCCTCGTGCACCATCGAGACGAAAGTCT
Source organism: Abramis brama (assembly GCF_963993115.1). Lineage (NCBI taxonomy): Eukaryota > Metazoa > Chordata > Actinopteri > Cypriniformes > Leuciscidae > Abramis > Abramis brama. The sequence goes on from NC_139978.1 coordinate 11,317,714, forward strand.
CACCTCCGAGTCATCTAATCTACATCTCTTTCCCTATCCCCTCACCCCATCTCTCTCATGCTCAAATGATCACCTGATTTCTCCCAAGAAAATGTATAGTTTAATGTAAATGATTATCACAGAGTATTTTCATGTTTGGTATCATTTAAAATGTCACAGTGCGACTGGTACAGATGTCCTATTTCCAGAATAAGTAAAACACAAGGTAATAAGGTTTTTGAAGGTTTATGGATAACTAGCATACAAGGAGGGGTTGGTCTCTCAAGCAAATGGTCACGCACCCCCAAGAGGTGCTACAGAGTACCTCTGAATGCAAATTTCTATTGTTAGTGCTCACATGGTTCCAGGTGAAAAGGCTTGTCTATTTAAGGAAGTGCAGCAGGGAGATCGGGGCCTTTTTCTGTATTTCAGATGGGTCCGTTAGGCTGGGAGATGTAGATCTCTCAGCCTAACGTATTTCTTAAATGTTGGGTTTGCATCTTATCTCTATTCCAGAGCATTTGATGTTTTGTATCGATTATCTTTGAATTGATTATGAAATTGGCATGATACATTTACCTGACATAATAAATTGTTACATTTGATTATTCTAACTGACTTTGACATTATTTTCATTGAAGAGTTAAACGGAATAGTCAAACATTCGCTCACTTTTAGTGAGGCACAGATATTATTAAACCCTTTCATTTATGGAGTCAGATGAATTAACGAGAGAATACATAACTAAATGTATTGTAAATTTAACCAACCAATATTCTGCACGAGTAAGGACAGAACACGTGAGACCTTCCCCGTGTATTGGCGAACCGGCAGATTGGACCAATTTCACGGGCCTTACAAAATGGTGACCTCGCGACGTGATCTCAAAACAGATCAAAACAGTTTCACGAGAAACGTCCTTTCCAGCAAGTATTGGGATTTTAAAATCAACAAGAGGTTGAGAACATCTTCTCTTTCTTCTGCGGTTGTGGTAAGTCCATTTTCTTTGCATTTTTAGAAGTGTTGAAGGAATGTTTGATGCGGCAGCCAGATGAAGATTGATTAGATTTTAAAGATCTCCTTGTTTTGCCTTAAGCAACAGGAAGCAAAATCTAAAATAAGAATAACATCTTCCAAATAATTAATAACTCGATGAAGAGCTGAAAAAAGTAAAGCCTAAAAAGTTTTAAAATCAGCCGCATGTTTTCCGGCCATTGTTGTATCTGGGCTTGTTAAACAAACCAGCAACACGTGAAGAGAATGAGCAAACTAACAAGAAACAGAGAAAGAAAAATCTACGTTTGTAAACAATCAGAAAACACATGATTTTATAAATAAAAAGGCAGATCGATGCATTGTTTATGGAAAGAAAATTTTGGGAAAACAGGATGATATGATGTACAGGCTAAAACTCAAATATCAAGGATAATGCTAAATGCTATTGTCCATGTTGCTTTCAAAACGCTCAAGGCTACGCTAAATGCTAAAGCCATGCTGCGCTCAAGGCTAACGCTAAATGCTATTGTCCATGCTGTTTTCAAAATGCTCAAGGCTAATGCTAAATGCTAAAGCCATGCTGTGTTGGTTTGTGTCACTGGCTGACTGATAGGCAATATCCTATACTAAACCAAAACTAATCTTGACAAACTCTATATTGAATTTAAAAGCTTAAACTTTAACATTGATGGAATTAAATTAAGATATTCAATTTAATTTGGCTTATTTCAGTTCCTCTGAAAAGTAAACCTCTAAAGTATTTGATATGCTATCTAGTCAAAAATTCGGGAAAATTAGAAAATTTTGCTTGGTTATCACTGTTAGGTGGTTGGGGATATGGCGAGACTGTAAAAACGATGGCAGAGTAATCTCTAAAATATATCCAACACAACTGACAGGAGCTGTTAAATGTGGCGAGTCTGTAAAAACGATGGCAGAATAAACTCTAAAACATTGTAACACGCTGGGGTAATACAAGTATAAAAAGGCGCCGTTATAACTAGCTATGATCACGCGCATCCTGATTTTGATGTCAAGCTGTTCAAATATTTGAGGATACTATTCTGAGCGATGCATATTCTGTTTGGATTTTCAAATTTGTAGTTGTGCTTGACACATTGTGCTAGAACACACTTTATAGTTGTTTGTGCTACGAAAATGTGCACATAGGCTAGTTGAGTTTATTCTTTAAAAACACAAGATTGCTTTACTGTAAGTGTTGTAGAAAACACTTAGGTAAAAGGTTGTAGATGCCATGCATGCTAGGCCACGTGTCTTGTGTAAACTGGATTAAATATCAAGTGTGTTTGTTGAATTTGTTTGTCTCCTAACAGGAGCATAGGATTGCCATGTGGCCACAATGTAAATCATAAGACAAACAAATCGGAAAATCAGAAACGAATGCATCTCATTAATCCTGAAACAAAAACCTTTTTATATTTAAGGCTTCAGAGAACTAAATATTGTTATGTTTGAATGTATTCTGAATTACTCTTGAGATTTGTTTTTTCCAAAATAGATTACCGGATTCGTATATTTCCACAAGTTTGCGTCAGACATTAGTGACGACTAATACTGGATATCAGATTCAAGTGTACTTGAATGAGGGGGACGAGTTAATTTCCGTCCAGAATCAGCTAATGCTGTTTGATCAACCTGGATTCGGGTGCGTTCCATAACCTCTGTTCTAATTTAATGTTCTTTTAGATAAGTGTACGTGGGTATCCCACGGGCTTGACTAAACCAAAGCCATTTTAAGAAAAGTAAGTTGATCGGCTAACGTCTTTTAATGGTGGTCTTGACCTCTACTAATTGAAACGATTGAATTAAGTTCCTGAGGTGGCATTCAAGGGGGCTATTAAAGTGTCTGTTATTTTGTACGTGTGAATACGGCAGATTCCAGATATTTAGCCAATTACCTCTGTTTTGGTAAGTCAGACTGGCGAGATTGTGTCGTGCATCCTTAGGAGAAGGACTGCAAAGCGATATAGTTTCCTAAATCTATAAACGGAAAAATATAAAGTAAGAGCAAATAGAATAATCAAACATTAAAATGGCCATTTAAAAAGACTAAATGAGAAGAAAAGGTATTTGAAACCTAGCAAAGAAAAAAGAGAAATAGCGAATGTACATCTTATCAGCCCAGAGCCAAAAAAGCCTTTTCATATTCAAATGTATTGACATGAGAACAAGCTGAGATTTGACCATGCGTTGTTGTTCCAGAGACTCTTCAGAGACCGAAAACAATATAATTTGACTTGTATTGTTAAAGAATATAATTATATTATAACTTGAATTATAATAAACATTATATTACACTCGCCGAGCAGGACAATAATTGGAGAAGTGTGACTTTCGTCATTAAAATTGAATTTCTGAAACAGAATTTTATTTGTGTGCTACCCAGTGCCAAAAAAGGGGAGGGGTATGCCTTTATTTTTCACCGTTAGAAAACACGGCTAGAATTGTGGCACAGGTAATAGCAAACCAAATTGTGCAACAACTAAAATGTAATCTAATCAGAGAAGTAAATTTACAAGGAGGGAGTGAAATGCTAAACAGCAGACAGAAGTACCACAGTCTTTTGCAGGTCAAAAAAAAAAATATCTGCACTAACTAAAATGTGTGAACGACACCATAAACAGCAAAATGCTAACCAGACAACCCAGAGATCTGGCTGTAATGAGAGAAAGCAATGAGCATTGCACATGCAGCAGACTGAAGGCTGAACTGAAAAAGCAGCTTCAGGTGTCACAACACACTGAAACAACAGCAACAATTCAGACGTGGTCAATGAAACTCGGTTTCATGTGACATCTGGAATTAAAATTGCAACTGACATGATAATGGAACAAGTAAAAGAATTCCACACGTCTGAATTTAATGTTTTTGAAATATTGGAATTATCTGTCTGTGGTTCGCTCTCCTCTGTTTTATGTCTCAGGTTTACTTCTGCAAATTCCTCGAAGGACGGACGCCAGGATGGGCCGGACCCCACCTGGATCAAGGCCAGGACAGCGGAATTGTTAGAACATAACCTCGGGAGATGGGTGAAAAGACACTTCAAGAGGCCATTCACACTCACAATAGTACATCACTGAATAAATATGGCCTCCCAGTTTAGAACTGGAACTAAATTTACAACACAATTGTTATAGATTAGATTACACCCATCTCCTAGAAGTGAACACTGAACACACACCTCCATCACTATACCCTCACAAATGAACACTACACATAATAAGAAGATGTGTCATCTTCACACAAACAGATCCAGATAGCTTCACACACATAGGTTGGTCATGACAGTCTAAAAGAGACAAACATAGCATACGCTATTCACAACACACTGCCAACTCATTGAAAAACACTGAAATATACATATGAATGACTACAGTCACAAGTCAATGATGCAAAGTATAAAGCAGAGACAGACCTGCTATAAAATTTAAAAATGTTCAAACTTTCTGATTGTTATTAAGGTGGTTGGAAAATCAGAGGGCCCCTGATTTCTCAACTTACCACTAATAACAGAAATATCATAAAAACGGATAGATCTGAAGTGTGAGCACTTCAATCAATTACAAAATTTACAATTTAGCCCTGTCATCGACTGTGACTTAGCCAGCTCTCTCTCTCTCTCACTCTCTCACACACACACACACACACACACACACACACACACACACACACACACACACACACACACTCACACTCTCTCTCTCGCACCAACACAAACACACACACACACAACACTGTTGCAATGAATGAACAATCTCCATTCTTATATGCTTAAACATGTTCCAAGTCACTTCTTAGATCTGCATAGGTGGCTTGCATTGGAGGATTCATGAACAAAGTGATTATTATATTGAATATTATTATTGCTGTTATTTATTTAGGTTACACCGACCTCTTGCTGCATTTCCTTTGAATAATTCAGATCAAGAATAATTAAATTCCACTACCATTTAACATCACAGTGGTAGTGAAGAATTGGATATTTAAAAATGAGACCATTCTACATGACCCTGAGAAACATTTGAGACCAGATGTACCATTCGCACTTGCTGACATGAACATGATAGTTTATATAAGGCATGACATGATTTTGTTTTGTTGCATTATGTGTTCCCATGCATTTCCATACGACTTCAAGTTCATAAGTGCTCAATCGTGAAGTGGACATTTAAGATGCTTTTCAGGTGTCTCAAGCTTTTCACACAAAGCAGTGTGAACCAAGGAGAAGCCCTTCATCCACTGAGGTCTGCCCAGACAACCGCACCGCTGGAGGTCACAGGATTGGTCAAGAAGGGTCAGATCATCATCGTGGAGAAGGTGCCAGAGAAGCAGAAGTTTCTCCATGGAGGAATGACACGTCAACTGAACAAGTCACAAAGGTCCAGATTGACTCTACGAATTTTGCTCGCATCACAGGAAGAGAACCTGAATGCATTCATCCACCTGCTGGACTCAAGCAACATACACCTGGTGAGACCAGGTGTTCTGCAGGTGAACACAGCCCTCTGCAAGCTTCTACAGATGCTAACATTGAAAAGACAATTTTTGGGTGACATCTCAAGAATGACAACAGACGTTTATCAGTGACTCCATAGGAGCTCATTTGAATTTGACCCACGGAGTCAAGGAGGGAAAACTGTAAGAATTGATAAATTAGGAAATTCCAAACAGTCTGTTTTGGGGGTGACCAGGCCCTGAGAGGACAAAAGGACCTCTCTGGAGATTAGCATTTGAACTGGCCCTCGTGCACCATCGAGACGAAAGTCTCACCTCCGAGTCATCTAATCTACATCTCTTTCCCTATCCCCTCACCCCATCTCTCTCATGCTCAAATGATCACCTGATTTCTCCCAAGAAAATGTATAGTTTAATGTAAATGATTATCACAGAGTATTTTCATGTTTGGTATCATTTAAAATGTCACAGTGCGACTGGTACAGATGTCCTATTTCCAGAATAAGTAAAACACAAGGTAATAAGGTTTTTGAAGGTTTATGGATAACTAGCATACAAGGAGGGGTTGGTCTCTCAAGCAAATGGTCACGCACCCCCAAGAGGTGCTACAGAGTACCTCTGAATGCAAATTTCTATTGTTAGCACATGGTTCCAGGTGAAAAGGCTTGTCTATTTAAGGAAGTGCAGCAGGGAGATCGGGGCCTTTTTCTGTATTTCAGATGGGTCCGTTAGGCTGGGAGATGTAGATCTCTCAGCCTAACGTATTTCTTAAATGTTGGGTTTGCATCTTATCTCTATTCCAGAGCATTTGATGTTTTGTATCGATTATCTTTGAATTGATTATGAAATTGGCATGATACATTTACCTGACATAATAAATTGTTACATTTGATTATTCTAACTGACTTTGACATTATTTTCATTGAAGAGTTAAACGGAATAGTCAAACATTCGCTCACTTTTAGTGAGGCACAGATATTATTAAACCCTTTCATTTATGGAGTCAGATGAATTAATGAGAGAATACATAACTAAATGTATTGTAAATTTAACCAACCAATATTCTGCACGAGTAAGGACAGAACACGTGAGACCTTCCCCGTGTATTGGCGAACCGGCAGATTGGACCAATTTCACGGGCCTTACACAGGGATATCAAAATAAAGTTCTGCCCTATGTTTTCTCTTGTTTGAGAAACCGTTTCAATCGGATGTGTCACAATAGGGAAGAAATTACTATCACAACTTCTGTTTCATGCAAACTTTCAGAACAGGGATGCACACAGATTCTCATTTTCAAAGCATTTATTGTGAGGAAATTAGTGTAAGCAAAGAATCAGAATAGCATACTATTATTCTACTATTACTATTTCTGCTATATCTTTACATTAGGAAAGATGTCATATTTTATTTCCCAAGACGGCATATTACAGAGGCGTTAACAAGAAATTGATTTAGTTTCAGCTCATCAAAAGTGGAAAAGATATTGATAGAGAACTGAAGAGCCCAAATCCTTAAGAACAGCTAACGTATTCTGCAAGACAAGAAAAAAATATCATCAGTAATAATCAATCTAGCCTGATAAGTGAGTTCAGGAGTTGGCTAAAACCAAATCAAAACTAATCAACAGATTAGAAAACTATCTCAAGTATGCAAATTCATTGCTCTGTACAGTAACACTTACACTTGGATACGCAGGAGTATGAGATATACAGGTATTTGAATGTGCCGACACACGGATCCGAGAAGACACTGTTGGAGGCTAAAATGGAGCATCCGTTTTTCCCTTCACATCTACACCATAAAAATACCAATTGATAAACAAAAACTTGATTAAAAAACTTAGCTTGATTCTATTATTGTTAAAATAATTGTATTACCCTGCTGGGAAGAAACACTTAAACTAGCCTATAGGCTGGTCTTAGGTGGTCTCCCAGCCTGATCAGCATAGTTTGGTTTGTTTGTTGTTTGTTTTTATCAGAGCAAAGACTGAATTACCTGTGGAAATGTGTACATTGTGTATGTAAACTGACCCATTAGTGACTATTGTCTGTGAATTTAAGGCGTAGCAGTCAGTTCTGGCAAGCTGAGAAACAGGTCGTCCAGTAGAACACGTGCTGCTATCAGTTCGCCCCCAGTTAGCGCTGTGAATGTGTATGGCTGTTCCATCCTCTGAAAACAACAGTTCCACCTTTTACAATCTCTTGGATGAAAAAAAGTAATGATATACTATACGTTTTACCATTTAGTAATAAACTCTGGATTAACAGATGAAACAGTAAAAATAAGCAAGTCAACAACGGAACACACACCACCCTTCAAGTCATTAGTCTCTTGTTCACAGACCATACTTGAACCTACAGAAAAAGGAGAGATGTTGTAAAGCAATAAAAAATAAAGTATATTTCAAATAGAAGTAAAACAGTCTATGTGAGTTATTGTGTATACTGTGATCATGCCTTTTAAAAGCATATCAAATGGAGACTGTGGTTTATGTGTTTTATCTAGTGAAAAAGAAGTGTGCTTAGCTGTACTGATTGTGCACTTGTAGTGTACTTCAAATCTTACTTTTTTTTTAAACTGTACTTGCAGATAATGTAATATTAATTAAATTAAAGGCCAGTTAAGTACAAGAGAGAACACTTTCATGACTGTTTTTTTTATAGCACACAACACAAAATGAAGAAAATGCACTTTGTAATAATCTAAAGTTAACAGTCTTACTTTACACATTAACCATATTTCAAAGATAACAGTAATTTAATTTATATGTAATATTTAAATTACATTTAAAGCTGTACTTAAATCCTACTTAAGTTGGCTAAAAATCATCATAAAGATCAGTTAATTGAATTTAAGCTATTTAATTGCAATTAAAATGCAATTAAGTAGCTAAAAACATTGCATTCTGTGCAAACAGGATAAAACAGTAGCTAACAGGTTAAGAAATACTCACGAATTTCAGGTGGAAGGCAAAAATAGGAGATTGTAAGGTACTTGTATATGCCAGGGCAGGGATCAGTAAAGACCGTATCTGTCACAAAAACCTCACAGCTTTTCAGGCCATTGCAGCTTTACATGTCAAAGAAAGAGGCTTACATTAGTCATTGCATATTTATACCAACTAACAAAATATGCTTGAAGAACATTTAAAAACATTATTTCTGAATGTTCTCTGAATGTTTTTAAACATGTCATTCAACGTTAGAGAAAACAATATAGGAATATTACTTTTAAATGTTTCAAACTGAGGCACAGAATCAGTTTTCCACATTTGTGAAATCAGCCTCTTGGCAATTATTATACCAAATAATATAGCTTGTCTTTCATGTATATCAACCTTCTCGAAATTACCAGATATCCCAAGAATAGCTGAGAGTAGACTTGGTTTGATTATTATTATTATTATTATTTTTTTATACTTCAGAAAACAATGAAACAATGAATGTTCTATTAACGTTACTGGAGGAACGTTTGTTCATAACTTTGAGAGAGCCGTGCCAGAATGTTTAGAGAATGTCCCTTAGCTGGGATGGTATTTGAAGAAGACCAAGAATATAAATGTACCTACAAATTACCAAATTAAATTTAAAGCATGTTGATCCATCTACCTTTTCGACACAGGAGCCAGTGCATTGGGAGAATAGCACTTGTTGTTTTGGAGCTCAATGGATGGACGTCCTTCCGAGCATGTTATGCAGGTAAGAGAGGACCCAATAGCGAATTAACAAAAATAGTCTTTAATGAGAACACAGGGTAGCAACACTGGGTGGCAATAATGTAGAACACAAATCCTCTTCTTGAGAGATAATGGCAAAACAGGCAACCCGCAGAGAGGGCGATATAAAACAAAACAAAAATACTTTTGTGAAAGAAAAATCAGAAAAGATCAAAAAGAGTCTTGTTGTGGAAAAATTCATCTTTTCTTTGTATTTTATTTTCAACGATTTAACAAACGAATGCCATGCGTTCTTTGGCTGTATTTTGAGTTTCTTTTATGATATTGATACAGCTGCAGGGTGTGTGTGTGTGAGATTTCAGAGGTAAGGAGATTCCCGTGCTGGGGAGGGGTCAAGGGGGGTCCCTTTTGTTCCTTGTGCTGTGAAGGGTGACAAGAGATAACACTATAAAAATGCTGGCCAACCTCTGCTCTGGGTCTCATTCCGCCTGCAGCTGGACTGTGGATGGACTGGGAACATTCTTGCAAGAATAAATATCTTTTAAGGACAATTTGAATCCTGATGTCTCTTATGCCTGATGCTATTTTGTTAGTTACTTGTTTTTGCCTCAACAAGTTGGTGTCAGAAGTGCGAACCATGAGGTTTCTTCTGGCCCTGAGAAAGCGTATTGACGGACTGATCACCCTAAAGCACAAAAGGCTTTAGTCTTACCTCGCCGAATTGAGAGAGAAGAGCCAAAACTGCTATCAGGGCCAGGAGGAACCCACTGGATTCAGAAAGAACTCGGAGGCAGTAAAAGCATCTAGGGTAAGAGACAGTTAAATTATTTTGATAATTGTGAGTGAACGTGAACCATGTTGGCTGAGTTTTGCTTTTTTGGTACGAGCGAGAGGTGAGTCAGTTAATCACAAATGTTTATGGGGAGAAATTGATCTGACAAAGCAGACCAGTTTCTGCCTCACTTAGCTCGTTAGTGGACAGGGGATCCACTGGTGATTCAGAGAAATCACAGCTGCTGAGATGATTACATTCTACTCGAAATTTATGTAAGCCTTAGAGAAAGTTTCTGGGTAATTGTGTGCTACTCAAGGTTTCACCACATTGAATTAAGTCAAGCGAAAAAGCGCAGGTGAGAGAACTTTGAGTGGAGCGTAATTACAAGACCAGGTTGAATTAATCAAGTAAAACAGAATTGAGCAAGCGAATAAGCGCACGTGAGAAAACTTTGGGTAGAACGTAAACAAGCAGAGGTCCGTCCGATCTCGGAGTAAAAGATCGGGTCTGTCGAAGACGTTTGACAGATTCTGTAAGACACGTGTCGAATTGTGAAATCCAGAAAAGAGGAACTCAGCCAAAATGGGGTCATCTAACAGTAAACCAGATCGTTTTTATACACCAATTTATCATCAAATATCACGATTTTCCCGAAGCGGAAACCTTGAGTAAGATAAGACTTAATGTCGTAAAAGAGTCAGTAGAAAAGAACGAGGGAAAACAGAATGGCTGCTGTGTGTGTGTTAAACGTGTGTAAAAACTGTGAACGGACAGTGAATTGTTGGATGGGAAAGAAGCAGATAAAAGAGAACAGAGTCGATGCAGAAGGAACTGGCATGTAGGGGAAGATAGGATGTTTTTCCTGATGGAAAAAGTGAATTGTTGGATTGAACAGATACAGAAGGAAGTGGCATGTAGGGAAAGATACAATTCATATTTACAGTATGAACGCCTGTTAAGTCAAATTAAGTTGAAATTGTATGAAGTGAATTTTAGATAAAATAAGGCATTGAGTATGATTAACAGGGATTAACATGATATAAAAGATAAGGAATCATGTACGCAAATGTAAGCAAAACGGGAAAAATTCTATATTTTAGAGATAAAATAATGATTGAAATTACGATGTGAATGCTTTATTGTATTAATGATATGAAACCAAGAGTATTGAAGAATAGATTGCCATATTTTTGTAAAAAGAGTTGAAGGTGCAAGCATCTAGGATAGCTGTGTGTAATTTAGAGACTGAGAACAAGATTTAGGGAATCTTGTGGTTTCTGTGAAACAGTAGAGATAAGTGGGACTGAATAATTATAATACAATTTTGTGATTTAAGTTGAATCTGCAAACTAACCATTTGATAGAAGAATAAGCTTTTAAAACCAGTGTTGATGAAATTAATGACACGTTAAAGTTTTAATACTGTATGAAGAGTAACTGAACAGTCCTGATAAATAGTGAGATAAAAGAGAGCAAATGCTGTAAGCAGTTCTGCTCATGCTCTGAAGAGATTTGCAGATGATGTTTAGTAAAAGTTTGATTGTAATTGGAAAGATAAACAATAACTTAACTGGCTCCAAAGAAAGAAAGTGCCAAAATGACACAAATTTAAAGAAAAGTCTGTGTTAATATGGGTTAGAAAGTAGATCAATGTTAATATGATGAAGATTATAATTTGGCTATTGTAATTGAATTTGCAACTGTAAAAGAAAAGACAGAGAACTGCTTATCAATGGCTCTGTTTGCATTTCCTGAATACAACACAATGTTTCAGAAGTGCAAAATAGGGTGAAGCTGTTAGAAAGATAAAAGGCAGAATAACAGAGAGTGTTTTATTGCAGTCAGCTGGGTCATTCAGTGACTGTATGCGCACTGTATGACTGTAAAAGTAAATGAGGGAGAAATAAAGTTCATAGTTGGAACTTTTGAAAGTTGTAAGAAGATTGAAAGATTTAAGTGTAAGGAATTCCTTTTGAAAGGAAAGAACTATAAAAAGTACCGGTTGACGTAAAATTACGGATAAGACTAAATGAGTTGCAAAATATTTTAAAAGTACCGGTCACTAAAAGGATGATTGTGTCTTGAATGAAACGCTTTGATAAGGTTTTAGATGGTATGGAGAGACAAATCTAATGAATGATTTATAATGATAATCAAAAAAAATTTTTATCACAAGCAGAGAGCGCAGCCTCAAAAGTTGAATCATAGAAGCAGATTGATAAACTCCTAGAGAAAACATTGAAGTCAGGTATTAAATTATGGCAATTGAAAACCTGACAACTAAAATTGAAATGAAATTGTTATTAAGAACTAGAATAATTCTTATTATTTCTTTAAGATAAAATAAACAGAAGCAGTGTTACAGGATTAACAGTTGCTAAATGTAAAATGTGTAAAAGGCATTTGATTAAACAAAGGCTTGTTAATGTTGATTTTAAAAGATAAGAATGTGATTAGGCCAAAACAGGTTTGCTTATCTAAATCTGGCATGTGCTGTGACTGAAACTGCCACAGTTTCAGTGCAACAGAGACTCATTCTGAGTGGAAATTTGTAATGTCTAAATTACAATACATGTAATTTATGGAAAAAATGCCTTAAGATGGGCTACAGTTAAAGAAAAGATGGCAGATAAAGTCTGATGTTAAAAGTTTATGAGAATGCAGTGTACCAGTCCTGATGCCTCAAGAGTCTCTCTCTCTCATTCAATGTCAGCTGAAAGCTGTTGTCTGAGCCTGTGTAAAGCACAGTGTTTCAGTTGAACAGATTCATAGATGCGGAAAAGCTAAAACAAATCATGCTACAGGCAGTTCAGATTTGACAAATTTAGAGGACAATTTGTAAATGTTTTAGAAGTAAACCTGAATGACTTTAGAAGTCTTTACAATAACACTGTTTAGGACTTGCTTATTTTAGGACCAGAGACTTTTAGCTCTCATTTTAGCTTCCACCATAAAACAGGGTCGATGGCTCCGGCTATAGAAGTAACAGTACACTGAATGTACGATTGTGATCTAAATTCACTGACTATAATCTAAGCAGGTTGCTACCTTTAAGATGATTAATGAATTTAAGTGATTAAATACTGTTGTTATTAACTTGTCTCCCTGTGAGCACTATTAGGTCCGAATGGCTCTGATGACTCTTGAATGCGCCTTTTCCTAAGCTCCAGAAAACAACAGATTATGTTGAAGAAAACGGTCACAGATTCTGTGATGGGAAAGAGTGGTAACCAAGTGTGTACGAAGTGTTTACCCCAGAGACGGGTAAGACCCTCTGGCCAAAGGGCAACCTAAGACAGGGGAATTCACGCCACAAACACTGGGCATCTCCTGATGGAGGTGTTTTTATGTGAGAAAGGTATTAGAGTTGAGCGGTGACTGTGAGGCCAGCAGCATCAGCAAATCATTGAGAGGCGAGATGAGCTGTAAGAAGTTACGGCCGTCTGACCCAGAAAATGTGAGTTCCTCTATATACCACTCACCAGAAACCGCGTTGATTGTATGGCTTGTTTTTCTGACAAGTGTCTGCAACTATGCCAGGGGACAACACCCTGAAGAAAAGACAATTATAGGTTAAGAGCTGATCTGAATGGGCATTCAGGAGCCAGCAGAGACCATTGAACTAATGGTTATCTGTTGTGGAGACAGTTAAAAAAAAAAAAAAAAAAAAAGTTGTAATGTTAGTTGCCTGATGGGCAAGGAAAACACAGAGATTTGTGTTGATGCTGAACTAATGTGTCAGTTCTGACTCCTGTAGATCATTTAGACATGACAAAGGACCACTATAAGACATGGTGGTGGCTAAAGATGACTCAAGAGAATTTTCTGGAAAACAAAGGTTAGGTAAATTGAGTATTTAAACTAAAGATAACCTTAGAAAAGATCATAGAACGATTGAATATGACTATGATTATTTTAGTTACAGTCCTAGGAGGCTGTTGAAAAGATTATTTGCTTATAGTGAGAGTGAAAGAGACTGCTTGGGATGGTACTCTGTCTGTTCTTCTGTTATCAGTCAGCCAAAGAAAGCTGAAGCAAAGTAATAATTATGCACCAAAACAATCCAGCTGACTTTTCTAAAATCAGATGGATAATGAACAGACATGCTTTGAAACTGGTTAAGAGGCCATAAAAACATTAGATAAAAGATACAGGAAAATGTAAGGTTAAAATGTCATTTAAAATTTAAATCTTTTTAGAGAAAAGATATGAATAAGAAATATGAGCAGTTCATAGTCAGGGATGAGTGTGAGTGTTAATTCATGTTTTGTACAGTATGTGTAAGTTTAGGACAACTGTTCTGTCTGAATAGTGTGTATAAATTTGTCATTAACCTCTGGAAAGAGTGTTTTAGCATTATAGATGGGTTAAGGCAAATGACAAATTTGAAAGTAAGCTGAGGATTGTGAGTCAATCTGATGAGAAGGCAACACAGAACAGGATGAGCTTTAAGTTGATTGATCATCGAGCTCTGTCTGTTAATTATTATTTTGGTCATTCATGATGTGCAGTAGATTTGAATTACTTTCTGGACAGGTTTAAGTATTGATAAATTAGAATTGTGAAGTCGTAGATAGCCGTCAGTCATGTGTTGAGAAAAAGTTATAGATTTGACAGCAACAAAACACGTAGGCTAAGTAAATATCAGATTATCCAGAGAGCCCTTAACAGTTATGTATTGTAAAAAAGGGGGAGATTGCTATTCGACTGACGTTGACGAAGTGTGCACACCACGACCTGACCTGACCAATTGATGACCTGGAGAATGTTCGTAGATGACAGTTGCTTAAGAGACCAAACAATAGGCCTGAAAAGCAAGAAACGCTGTGAAACTAGGGGCCTTAAAACAATTTGATAAGAAGATGAAATTGTGGCTTTAAGTAATATTTTTATTTCAGAGGCAGAGAAAGATGTCTAAAAGAAATTTGGCTTAAGGACAACGTTTGGGTTAGCAAACTTTATCCAAACAAATGTTACCAAATAAATATTAACAAATATTGCAGGTTTTCCTATAGCTCAAACAGTAGAGCGTTAGCGCTTGTAACGCCAAAGTCATGGGTTCAATTTCCGAGGGAAAGCAAGAATTGATAAGAATGTAAATGTGTACCTTGAAATGTAAGTCGCTTTGGATAAAAGCGTCTGATAAAAGTAAGAGAATTTTATTATGTTAAATTTATGCACGAGATGGGTGTTGTGCATCAAGAGGAGGATGAATATGCTCATGGCGGGAACAAGAGAACGCACAGTAAAACAAGTGGTCAGATGAGTCTTTGAACTTTTTAGTATGGATAATTTGTATTCAGGCCACAAACAAAGACATTTCGGCCTCACAGGTGGGAAAACAGTAAATCCAGGGGGGAGGGCTAAACCCATTGTCTTCACAGCAGGCTGAGAGGTTATCTAGCTTTGACCTCATCGGTATATGAGGACAGTAAAAGTCCAGGAGGGGTTTATTTGAAGAACTTTATTTGTATTAACCAGCTAGATCTGGTTTACTAAGGGGTTCACATTTGCTGAAAGCCATCGCACAGGTGGGAAGATAAATGTTGGGAGGACATTGGGTTTAATTGTGTGCATTGTTTGTATTTTAAGTGTGCTAATAACAAGAATTGTTTTGACAGGAAACGCCGGAGCAGATGTGGCAGCACAGCAGACAAAAGAAAACTATGTGACAATAACCTCAACATTTGTTTTTCTTTACAGAAGATGCAGACTTTTGCGCATGGCATGAGCAAAGTGAAGAAACAGTGCCTAACCCTGTGTAATGCCTAACTTAAAATTTTCATTTTGCAGGATGTCAGGATGGATTGAACCAAACAGAACTGATTCTGTATTGTTTTTTTAACATGAACAACATGGGTTGAATGTTTTTTTTCAGGGGAACAAGGACCCTGAGTGCTATTCAATGAGCAAGAAATTATCCGGTGATATGTTTCAGGTTGAAAATTTCACAGGTCACACCAAAGGGACGACAAGACACGCGCTCACTAACAAAATCACTTAAGGCCTCCATTCGCAGGTGACAGTAGACAGTAAATGACTCATTCCAGTGGGGGTGCGATCGTGATCTAAGGGAAAATCTTGTAAGGATTTGAAAATGATTGAAGGATGTTAGACCTGGGTCCAAGCATCTGACCTAAACTATACCAACCAACATCAACAACCTCACACGCCAGCGCAAAGAATAAAGTAGGGGATCAATGATATGTGCTAGAAACATATCTCCCCTGCCGTTGGAAAAAAAAAAAAAAAAAAAATCCTCTCTACGGCATGCAAAGTGTCATATTGGTGAAGATGGAACGTCCATGAGGCAACGAGATGATCAACATATCTGGAGAAAATGTTGACCAATTAATGGTTGAAGAAAAGTTTTGCGATTTTATTTGATTGAATCAAATTAGGGCTTAGTATTGATATACATGAAGGGTAAAACTGTTCTTGAATTAAGACTTGAATTAATTCTATTCTTAAAGATTTAATAGTATAATGGGTTTGATTAGAAAACAAGAGTGAATTTTTCTATGTTGTTTATCAGAGAATGATAAAGAGGAGGAATTGTTGTGGAAAAATTCATCTTTTCTTTGTATTTTATTTTCAACGATTTAACAAACGAATGCCATGCGTTCTTTGGCTGTATTTTGAGTTTCTTTTATGATATTGATACAGCTGCAGGGTGTGTGTGTGTGAGATTTCAGAGGTAAGGAGATTCCCGTGCTGGGGAGGGGTCAAGGGGGGTCCCTTTTGTTCCTTGTGCTGTGAAGGGTGACAAGAGATAACACTATAAAAATGCTGGCCAACCTCTGCTCTGGGTCTCATTCCGCCTGCAGCTGGACTGTGGATGGACTGGGAACATTCTTGCAAGAATAAATATCTTTTAAGGACAATTTGAATCCTGATGTCTCTTATGCCTGATGCTATTTTGTTAGTTACTTGTTTTTGCCTCAACAGTCTCTTTTGACAGCAGACAGAGATGACTGTGATAGCGGTGACAGGCTGCGGGTCTCTCAGTGTAGACAAGGCTCAGATCACAACTGTGGTTACCAGATCTCTTTCAGCATCAGATGAACTGGACAGAATACAAAGATCAAGATGATTACTATGGTATAGATCGCGCTCACCAGGCAGATGCCAACAGGACAGGACAGGACTCGGACAAGACAAACAGGACTGTTGTTCATTTCTTGCATGAGAAAATCAAGTGAGAATCCGACAAGGAAAGAAGCAGAAACAGACAGAGAAATAGGGACCTAATCAGAGGGGAGAGGGAACAGGTGGGAAGAGAGTAAACGAGGTAGTTAGAGAAGATGAGGAACAGCTGGAGGAAGGGAGAAGGGAAAGAAACAGTAACTCCAAAACCCCAGCAGAGGGAGACAGAGTAGAGACAAAGATCAAGAACAAGACATAACATGACAAGACATGACAATACATGACAGTATCCCCCCCCGTCAATGAGCGCCCCGTGGCGCTCCCGAGGAGGGAACCTGGTGGCTACGGAGGAAATCATCGATGAGAGACCGGTCCAGCACGTCCCGAGAGGGAACCCAACTTCTCTCCTCGGGCCCGTACCCCTCCCAATCTACCAGATATTGATGACCACGACCCCGGGGACGCATGTCCAGAATCTTGCGGACCCTATAGATAGGAGCGCCCTCGACAAAAATAGGGGCGGGAGGGAGGACGAGTGGGAGCACGAAGAGCGGGTTTAACACAAGAGACGTGGAAGACCGGGTGGATACGGCGAAGGTAACGAGGGAGAAGAAGTCGCACCGCGACAGGACTAATGATCTGAGAAATACGGAACGGACCGATGAAACGCGGGGTCAACTTACGAGACGCAGACTTAAGAGGAAGATTGAGAGTGGAGAGCCATACCTTCTGGCCACGAGAATATCTAGGGCTCTTAGTTCTACGCTTGTTAGCAGCTCTCACACTCTGATCTCTATAACGGCAAAGAGCAGATCTGACTCTCCTCCACGTGCGCTTACAACGTTGGACAAAAGCTTGAGCGGAGGGAACGCAAGAATCGGCGAGCTGAGACGAGAACAGCGGAGGTTGGTACCCAAGACTACTCTGAAAAGGTGACAGACCGGTCGCAGACGAAGGAAGCGAGTTATGGGCGTATTCAGCCCAGGGAAGCTGCTCTGACCAAGACGCAGGGTTACGGAAGGCAAGGCTGCGTAAAATGCGACCAACAGTCTGATTAGCCCGTTCGGCTTGCCCATTAGATTGGGGGTGGAAGCCGGACAAGAGACTGACGGAAGCCCCAATCAAACGAGAAAACTCCCTCCAAAACTGAGACGTGAACTGCGGACCTCTGTCCGAAACGATGTCCGACGGGAGACCATGAATTCTGAAAATATTTTCGATGACAATTTGCGCCGTCTCTTTAGCAGAAGGAAGTTTTGCGAGGGGAATAAAATGAGCCGCCTTAGAGAACCGATCTATAACCGTGAGAATAACCGTCTTGCCCACCGACGGAGGAAGTCCGGTTATAAAATCTAAGGCGATGTGTGACCACGGTCGTGAAGGAATTGGATTGCCTGCTAATTTGGAAGAGTGGGCCCACTGAAGAACGGCCAGACGAGTCGGGACAGGAACAAAAAGAAGGTTCTTCGGACAGGCGCGCGGCGAGGGAGTGTGAGCGAGCGCTCGTTTAACTTGCCTCTCAATTCCCCAGACAGTCAATCCGACGACACGCCCCTCAGGGATAATTCCCTCGTGGTCCATTGAGACTTCAGAGGAATTAAAGAGACGAGATAACGCATCAGGCTTGGTGTTTTTAGAGCCTGGACGATAGGAAATTACAAATTCGAAACGAGCAAAAAACATTGCCCAACGAGCCTGACGCGCGTTTAGTCATTTGGCAGAACGAATATACTCAAGGTTCCTATGGTCTGTCCAAACGATAAAAGGAACGGTCGCTCCCTCCAACCACTGTCGCCATTCGCCTAGGGCTAAGCGGATGGCGAGCAGTTCGCGATTTCCCACATCATAGTTACGTTCAGATGGCGACAGGCGATGAGAGAAATACGCGCAAGGGTGGATCTTGTTGTCAGAGAGAGAGCGCTGAGAAAGAATAGCACCCACGCCCACCTCTGACGCGTCGACTTCAACAATGAAATGTCTAGAAATGTCAGGTGTAACAAGGATAGGCGCGGACGTAAAGCGTTTCTTGAGAAGATCAAAAGCCCCCTGGGCAGAATCGGACCAACAAAAGCGCGTCTTGACAGATGTAAGAGCTGTCAGAGGGACAGCCACCTGACTGAAATTACGGATAAAGCGTCGATAAAAATTAGCGAAGCCGAGAAAACGCTGAAGCTCGACGCGTGACTTTGGAACGGGCCAATCAATGACACCTTCTGCAGAAATAACAGAACCGAGAAACGTGACGGAAGAGGCATGAAAAGTGCACTTCTCAGCCTTTACATAAAGACGGTTCTCTAAAAGGCGCTGGAGGACGCGTCGGACATGCTGGACATGGATCTGGAGTGACGGCGAAAAGACCAGGATATCGTCAAGGTAAACGAAAACAAAAATGTTCAGCATGTCTCTCAGGACGTCATTTATCAGTGCCTGAAAGACAGCTGGAGCGTTGACGAGGCCGAAAGGAAGGACCCGATATTCAAAGTGCCCTAACGGAGTGTTAAACGCCGTCTTCCACTCGTCCCCCTCCCTGATGCGCACGAGATGGTAAGCGTTACGAAGGTCCAGTTTAGTAAAAAATTTAGCTCCCTGCAAGATCTCGAAAGCTGATGACATAAGAGGGAGCGGGTAACGATTCTTAACCGTTATGTCATTCAGCCCTCGATAATCGATGCAAGGACGTAAGGATCCGTCCTTCTTTTGAACAAAGAAAAACCCTGCTCCGGCGGGAGAGGAGGAGGGAACAATAGTACCGGCGTCGAGGGCTACGGATAAATAATCTTCGAGAGCCTTACGTTCAGGACCTGACAACGAGTATAGTCTTCCCCGGGGGGGAGTAGTTCCCGGGAGAAGATCTATACTACAATCATACGAACGGTGTGGAGGGAGAGAAGTGGCCCGGGACCTACTGAACACCGTCTGGAGATCGTGATACTCCTCCGGCACCCCCGTCAAATCACCAGACTCCTCCTGAGAAATAGAGACAGAAGAAATGGGGGGGAATAGCAGACATTAGACACTCAACATGACAAGAAATGCTCCAAGAAAGGATAGTATTCTTAGCCCAATTAATCGAGGGATTATGACGGACTAGCCAGGGATGGCCTAAAACAATAGGAGTGAAAGGTGACTGAAAAATTAAAAAAGAAATGGTCTCGCTATGATTACCAGAGACAGTGAGGGTTAAAGGCAGCGTCTCACGCTGAATCCTGGGGAGAGAACTACCGTCCAAAGCGAACAGGGCCGTGGGATCTTCTAATTCCTTGAGAGGAATATCATGTTCTCGAGCCCAGTTCTCATCCATAAAACAGCCTTCCGCCCCAGAGTCTATCAAAGCGCTGCAAGTAGCCGACGGTCCAGCGGAGATGGACCGAAAAAGTAGTGCTGGACCTTGAAGGAGAGACCAGAGTAGTCGCGCTCACCAGTAGCTCCCCTCTTACTGGTGAGCTCAGCCAATGTGAGTGATTCCTTCAGAGTGAACACGGGTGAATCTGACTGCAGTAGATGTGAAAGATATGAATAAAAATGATGTTATTTCAGCCAGCGCACATACCTGTATTTACATCCTGTTTTCGGTCGAAGTCCATAGTAATCGATTGTCGAGTTCACGCACATATATAGGTTTAGTTACCTATGATCACGCGCGTGAACTCGACAATCGACTACTGTGGACTTCGACCGAAAACAGGATGTAAATACAGGTATGTGCGCTGGCTGAAATAACATCATTTTTATTCATATCTTTCACATCTACTGCAGTCAGATTCACCGTGTTCACTCTGAAGGAATCACTCACATTGGCTGTGCACTTGTAATGACACATCAAGGATGTTAAGAGGCTAAAAGCAGGTTTAAAACTGGCCCCATTGAAGTCAACAGGGTGCAAATTTTAAAAAGAGGATAACACGGTGTAGGCAACACCGATTTTTGTCGTTGTTCTCTGTATTGACAGCACTCCAAATTTACAAAAAAATGAGCTCAATGTTAAAATTGACCGGAGTTCTCCTTTAACTCACACTCTCTCAGTCCATCACATCTTTTAAAGGATAATAAATAAGTCAATATCACTAACAAATCAACTAACTAACCACAGAATAATCTGTAACGACTGAGACAAATCAGACACAAATATTTGTTATAGTTTAACAAATAATATTTAAAACTCACTCTGGGATCTGTGGTCCCATCCCCCCAACAAGGGCAAGAAGGTCTTAGTTACCATGACCACGATCAGATAAGTTGGTTTTATGGCTGTTAAAAATGTGTCACTGGTCAAGACAGAGACAATGGGGAAGACAGAAACAGACTTTAAAACAGACTTTGCTGCATTAATCTGATCTATAAATGAACATGCATCCCAGTAAATTGTGTGAATGATTTACTGTCTTGTGTAGTGTTTTTAATTCTATAATTGTTTTGATACTGTGTATTTTATGATAGAACCAATGGTCATGTAACCTCACCTATACCATGTTTGGTCTCTATAAATTGGTACTTTGAAGATCGAAATGATTGTGTACATGATATGCCGATAGCTGCGCAACATATTAGTATTACAAGAATCTTTCTTAGTTTCTTCATCAGAAACCAATCCAGCTGCACATGCAAATGAGCACGCTTAAAACAAAGATTCATAAATCAATCACAGAGGAATTTTCCCGCTTGGAAATTCCACCCTTCTCATTGGTCAAGCAAACTCGGAGAGGTGTGGCCTTTCTCAGGCTTTATTAGAGACAAATTCACAGTGATCCTCCTCTCTCTTCTTCTGGCTCTCTACTGCTGCTTCTTCGGGGTTGATGTCTGTGGGGACCCCCACCGACTACCGCCCGCTATGCTTTCACTCTCCCAAAGTAGTCAGACTGTCTTTTCTTCAATCCAACTCAGAAGAAAACTGCAACCTTACCATCACTGAATGGGCAACGATCAACTCTTGGCCTTCACAGTACGTTCAGGGTGCCGTGCTGTCCAGCGTGGCCTCAGCAGGTCCCAGGGCAGCAGGCCTTGACTTACAACCAGCCATGTGCTCATTCAGGAGAGAGAGGACTCTCTCAACCACAACAGAATCAAGGACAACCTCAGGAGTTTGGCTCAACGTCTTCTTTCAATGCAGAAGAAGTCCATCGCAACTCCCACCATTTACTCTGCGTGTCCTCTCCGGCCCAGGGCCGGCAGGCCACAATCTGCACTCCAACCAGAACAGAGTCGAACTATCCATGCAAGTTCATCATATCTTCTTCATCCAATGGAGAAGAAAACGATTGCAACTACAATGTTTGACACTCAAAGGAAACATCAACATCCTTTTCCACGATCTTCAAGAAATGTGTCCGCTGCAAATGCCATGCAAGTATATACATTTAATGAGGTACTTTGAAAATTATAAGCTGATGGTTATTTTCATAGTTAAATGGATCTTTCCCATAGTTCCATTTCCTGCTTCCGATTCCATTCTGTCACTCACCCTTTTACCCGTATATGTATGTATGTGTTTAGATTAGATATGTTTGTGATTTAGTTAATGAAACTTGTGCACAATACATGATTCTGATTCTCTGCTTGCAACAAAGTTTACTTTACGATTTACTTTATGATTTAGATTTTGACTACAGGCTCTTAGTACTGTACAGTAAGAAAGACATTTCCCTTCCCCGGAAATGAATATTTCTTAGAATTAATAAACAATTTACGCTGAGTGTTCACGGGACGAACAGGTGGGTTGATTGTAATATGAATTTTACTACATTAAGTTAATTATATTAACTGATCCAAATATTCATAATCAATTATAACCAAATATTATTGATTATTAATATTTCATAGAGCTAATTCATTACAAAGCAATAGACTCTAATCTGGAGTCACAAGCAAAAAGACAATGAAAAAGATCATTACAGTTTAGAGACCGCAGGAACATCAATTGAACACTGAGTATTAGATGTTTCACCTTGTGGTCGTCCAACACTGCAAATGTTGCTGCATGTGCAGCCATATGTTGCTGATTGTACACTGATCACACCAGAGTCTGAATATAAGAGAAGCATCATTAATGGATTAATGTTAAAACAATAACAAAAATAGTATATGTAATAAATAACTTAGTTGATTGTAACTACAGCATCTTACCACAATTGAGAGGCTGGACAGACCCATAACACGTAACTATTGTCTCTGTTAAAAAAATTAAAAATTAAAAATTTAAAAGCCCACCTTGAAGGTATTATTTGTCATTTGTAACAAGGTGATTGGCAAACTATACTATTGATTTGAGTATTCAGTTCCCTTTCAAAACGGCCTCTTACGTTGTGTGAAGATGCTTATGGGGAAGTTTACCCAGTTTACTCTGAATACTGTAGCCTGATTTGTTAACGTTTGTGTATCTGCATGAACAAATGGCATTTCAGCTCGAATAAATGGGTGGAGCACACTGCCAAATGCCATTATATCAGAATTTTCACCTTCAGCATGCGGACTCTAATCACCATTGAAGAGCCCGGGAGGCGGAAAGACGCTTCTCTTCAGCGCTTCTCCCCTGCAGCCATCCAGTGATCTCAAAGTGCAAATTTCCAGAGTAAATTTCAGCTGTTATTTCAAATGTCACGCCAAGAGTGTGGCTCAAGTAGAACACCCCTGCACGCTTTAGACGGGCACAGTAAGTACGTCGCTTGCCTGGGCCGCTCCCACGATGAGGCTCCGCTTGCTGAGATGGACTGCTCTCACTGCAAAAGCATGAATCTCTCTTGAACCTCTTTCCTAAGAGCTAGGGCCCCCGTTGGACCCTGTTCCGTACAAACATCGTATAAGTTTAAAAATATTGCTGATTACTTACAAAGCACTAAATGGTTTAGCTCCCGAGTACTTGAGCAAGCTCTGAATATCTAGAATATCAAAATCGACTGCTGGCGGCAGATACTTTTACTGTTTAGCAGCTAAACTTTGGAACAATCTTCCTAACATTGTCCGGGAAGCAGACACACTCTGTCAGTTTAAATCTAGACTAAAAACACATGTCTTTTACCTAGCATTCACATAACACATTATCAACTTCTATTATTCAATAATAGGTTGCATAGATTAGGTCAGCCGGAACTGGGAACACTTCCCATAAATCCTTATGTACACGTGGCATCAAAAGAAGAATGATGCCACGAGCTCTACGCTAATATTAGTCTCTCTGTTTACCGCGGTCCGCCGGATCCAGACTGTATCTGATGAAGGACCTGCGCCTGGACACGACGAAGTGTCAACTAGTCTCTCCCCTGTGAAGGCCTCCTTCCCTTCCCCTTACCTCTGTACAGATAAAACGTTGTTAAAATGATTCCAGTTCACATGGATACGCGGAAGCGACAAAAAATTCTGTATTATGAATTTTTAAGGCCAGACAAGTAATTTGGTGAGGTCAATTTGTAAAGAGAGACTACATGCCGCCTGCGCACATATATATTCATATGCGCATACCTATAGACTGAACACGTAATATGCATGTGCATGCCGTCAGCGTTTTCACAGATTCGTGTTTTTGAAGCTTACGTGGAGATGATTAAGTTTTTCAAACTTTTCAACGCTTGCACCTTGGAAGATATTTCAAGGTTTGCGTTCTCGAGCCACCAGGCACTGTTGTTGTGCAAATGAGCAGACCGGATCGCATTAAGGGTTTTCTGTGAGAACGGTATCATGTAAGCAGCCCCCAAGTTACTGGGTTCTGCAGACTATAGAACGAGGCTACTCACTCCAGTTGGCCCGCAGACCCCCTCGTTTCAGAGGTATTATTTGAACTTCGGTTCAGAACAGTGATGTACACGTTCTCCAATCCGAAGTGCACAGTCTGTTATCAAAACGCATAGTGGAGACGGTTCTGCCAGCGAGTAGTGAGTCAGGATTTTACAGCCACTACTTCCTTGTTCCCAAGAAAGACGGTGGGCTCAGGCCCATCCTTGATCTCAGAGACCTGAACCGTGCCCTTACGTCTGTGGTCATGAAGTTGTTTAAAAGACTGGTGTTGGCCTACCTGAAGAACATTTCTGGACCCTTGCCTACGGAGCAAACAGGTCTGTGGATGATGCAGTCAACATGGGACTGCATTATATCCTGCAACATGTGGACAGACCAGGGACTTATGCATGGATCCTGTTTGTGGACTTCAGTTCAACGTTCAATACCATCATGCCTGATCTTTTCACAGCCAAACTGACCCAGCTCTCCGTGCCAACCCCAATCTGTCAGTGGATCATGTTATCTTTATATTATTTTCAGATTTAATTTTTACTGTGTAACTCCTATGCATGTCTGCACTATCATGTATGTCTGTACTTCTGCACTGGAAGCTCCTGTCACCAAGATAAATTCCTTGTGAGTGTAAACATACTTGGCAAATAATGCTCATTCTCATTCAGCGGGTCGCTTTCCTGGGAACAGTTATCGTTCATTTCTCTTCCCCTCAAATCATTGCAGAGGATGCTCGGCCTGATGTTGGTTGCCTCCTCTGTGATTCCACTGGGCCTGCTTCACATGTGGCCCCTTCAATTTTGGCTCAAGGCCCATGTTCCGTAAACATTTGCTGCCTTGGACACCTTCGCCTGAAGGTGAACCAGCTCTGTATCAGAGCTGTGACCTTTTCACCAGTACCAAACAGGCAACCAATTGGGACTGACCTCCAGAAGGAAGGTGGTTATGACAGATACCTCCAACTCAGGTTGGGGAGCTCTGTGTGAGGGCAGACCGGTGTTCAGCTCTTGGTCCAGCCTTAGAGCAGATCCTGCATATCAACTGCCTCGAAATGATGGCAGTTTTTCTGGCCCTAAAAACCTTCCTGCCAGCCCTAAAGGGGCACCACATCCTTGTCTGTTCAGACAACATGGCGGTGATGGCCTTCATAAATCACCAAGGCGGCCTCAGGTCTAAGTCCCTCTACAAGATGGCAAGACGCCTACCTACTCACACACTACAACCTCTTCACAGTACAAAGTCTTCGGGAGGGTAGAGGTGGACTTCTTCGCCTTAGAAGACAACTCTCACTGCCAAACATTTTACCAAAGGGCCGAGATGCCCTGGCCCACGACTGGCCCAGTGCTCACCTGTATGCTTTCCCTCCAATTGCCCTACTCCCTAAGGGTCATCAGATGAATCAGGGAAGTCAGAGGCTCTGTGCTCCTGGTGGCCCCACTCTGGCGGAACCAGACGTGGTTCCCCAAGTTAATACAGCTGCAGCCTGCAGCCCCTTGGCCGATCCCGTTGAGGAAGGACCTTTTCTCGCAAGCGAGAGGGGCGATTTGGCATCCCCAGCTGTGGTGCCTGCACGTTTGGCCACTCGACAAGAGTCTTTACAGCTCTATGCAAGTGTAACTAACACCATTTTGAAGGCTAAAGCTCCATCTACGAGGCACCTCTATGCCTCTATATTTTGTCTGACTAGTGTACAGTCCGGAATGAGGACCCGTCCTCATGTGATGTGTCATCTATTCTAACCTTTCTGCAAGAGCTGCTGGACAAAGGGTGCAACCCATCCACGCTCAAAGTATATGTGGCAGTCATTGCGGTGAATCATGCTCTCGTGGCTGGCCAGTCATATGGCAAATGCGAGGACTTGCTTCTTCGGTGAGCATCCATTATAAAACACCCACTGAACATTAATTATGACAACTACACAAATATATTGAACTGTGTTCATGCAGAAATACGAAGTTAAAGCGATCAGAGAGCCGGGAGCGCACATTAGAGATGCGGATGGCGGGCGGGTGCGGTTTTGAAAATTGGTAAAAAACGTTGGTGCGGATGGATGGCGGCCGGATGATGAGTTTTGTGATGCGGTTGCGGATGAAATAATATCCCATCCGCGCATCTCTAGCGCACATACACGGTTTGTTTGCGCATCAGTAATAACGGGCTCGTGCATGCCTAATGTACAACTCCTGTATGTCATTGTAATAATCTTTACGTTTATTATAATCTTAATAAAGTGGTCTGCAGCCCACAGGTTGAAAACCACTATGTGCTATGTGACTCTCAGAACACGCCTTGTTCTCCGTAGTGTTGTGAAACGTCATATGATAATAATAATAATACATTTTATTTATAAAGCACTTTACAATTTAAAGACAGTTTCATAGTGCTACAAAAGAGGTAAAATAAAATAGCCTTAGTCCTAGGGAGATGGAGCCGATGAGTGTTTGTGGAGCGGAGAGAACGTGCTGAGATCTGTGGAGTAAGGAGTTCTTTAAGGCAGGGGTTCTCAAACTATCTGGAGATAGGGACCCCTCATAGGGCAGAAAAAATTCCAAGGACCCCCTTATAACCGCAACACAAATGTAATAGCTAAATCATGTGTGTGTGTGTGAGAGAGAGAGAAAGATGGGAAAGGAGCAGGGGCGTTTCTAGGTTTTAAAAACATCAGGGGCTAAGCCCGAAACATCAGGGGCTGGGGGTGGGTTACAAGATAACATGATTCGATACAGAGAATAATGTATATTGTATGTCTATATGCAGGGGGCAGCCACACCAGCCCACATTACCCCACAGACACGCGCATTCAAATGTGAGTTGGGGGGTTCGGGGGCATGCTCCCCCGAGAAAATTTGGATTTCTCGGACCTACATATGTGCATTTTAAGGTGTTTGAAGGCCAACATTTTTTGATAACAATAGCTTTAAAAGCATGTCAGTGGGCAGTAGCAGAAATTATTTGTCAAGCAGATAACAGATTCTTAAACATGAGAATGAGGATAAATGTTGAAATGAATGATCCACAGTACAAAATGGAAATGCAGAATGTTTCTGCTTATTGTTGACACAATCACATATTCCAAACAGGAATGGCCTTAAATGAGAAATCTTTTAAGGATTATTTTGCATATAGATGTTAATCAAACACCAGTGCAATCTTTTGTTTGTTTATTTTATAAATATATATTTATGCTTATATTTTGCTTATAGTTTCTGTAATTAGCAAAGAACATCTGTGTTAAAGGAATACATTGTAATAATGTTAATCAAGCTGCCTAAATCACATGACTGTGCAGCAGTTCACACTCACAATAAAAATACAATATAATTTTAAAACAAAGACAAGCTCATTATACAAAGGAAATAATATTACAGATCTAGACAAATTGGGTTGCTTATAGTTAAAAGAATGTCAAGAACGATAATTTAGGCTAGATGTATTTTTCACATTTTTGGTCACAAAATATTTTTTTTATGACACGAGTCAGTTTTGATGGCTTTGCAATATTGATAAAATGTTAGAATATTAATAATGAAAAATGACACAATTTTATTCTCCCTTTTGGTTATTTCAATACTTAGCCTAATTGACGACAGAACACGACGTACATGCTCATAGTTTCTTTTGCGTGACACAGGGCGCGCTGCATTTGCGCTTGATATTGAAGAGTGCGCGCTGCGAGCACACGGCTGATACGACAGGAAAGTTTTACTGACATATAGCCTGACAACATCTGGTCTGACAGAGGATTGTGCGGCGGTGCTGACTGCGTTATTTATTCTTTTTTATTTATTTTTATTATTGCTGTGAGATTGTTTTCTGTTGCGCAAATCGAGATATTCTAGGCTGAAATCACTCACGTGGTGCGTCTGCAGAGACAGATTTCAACAATCACTAGTCAGAGACAGCAGCAAAGCCAAAGCACAATGAAATAAGGCAACTTGTGATTTCGGGGGTTTACATAGGCTACTGTCCAGTTTCATTTTTGTCAGTCAACTTTTCAAAAAACAATCGGGGCTACACTCAAAACATTCGGGGCTGAAGCCCCGGCAAAATCGTTAACGCATGTGCTGAGGGGGTGCTAGATCATTGACAGGGGGGGCTGCGCAATATATATATACACGCACTATTAATAAATTAGCAAAACTTGGCCACTAAATATTTAATATTAAATTATTTTAATGATCACAATTAAAGTTTTAATTTTATTAAATTGAACAAGCGCAACATTCAGCATTCAATCAAATATTCTAAAAGATGTATTAATTAATAATAATGTTACATAATATGTGTGCGTGCAACAAGCAAGATGTGCATGTAAATCCGGTGATGCGTGCATTGATTTTTATTACAGTGTCAGCTGCAAAGATGAAGTTGACGATCTTCGTAGTGAACGCGCCTATAGAGAGAAATGCACATCATGGATTACATAATCAGAGCCTTTTTCTTTTCGTTTTGAATTATTTCGTTTAAAGGCATTTCAAGCTTTGTGTATTTGATGTATTTCTCATGTCTGTGTGAGGCATACACTGAGTTTCGTTAAGTTAGGATGAGATGCGCTCCAGTTCACGTGCAATGCAAGTGACCGCGTGGGCGCCTCCATGATTATGGTTATATTTGTTATATTGGTTGATGAAAAATGTATTAAAATTAAGATACAATTTATACAAAACGAAATTCACTTTAAAGAAATGCTTTCTACAAAACAAACTTAATGAAGTGGTCAAAATTATGTCTGACCCGCTCCATGTCTCTTGATATATTGCGCATCCTATCTTACTCATGCTGTTCACTTTTCATAAATCAACATAAATGGAAACAAAATAACATCATAATATTTTAACAAATATGAAAATGCGCTTATTTAATGGCTACAACAGTATAGTAGGCCTACAGACTCTCTACAAATTGCTGCACATTCATTTAATTCTGAATTTTGCACAAACAAGTTGAAAGGCATTTGTTCAAATCAAGTTCACGGATAATTGTGCATGCATTTATTAATCATTATGATACTAAAATCATAACAAAGTATAGGCTATGCTATGTAAATCAGATGAGCCCAGAATATGAACGCAACGTTTAATTACACGTTAAGCATTTTCCTCCCATAGAAAACCATTATAAGAACGCTTAATGTGGCTTAATGCAGATTAGAATGTCCCCTTATTATGTCGAAATTACGAGATGTCGAAATAACGACTTTGACAGATTGACGTAATGTAACAACAGAGTTTCTATTGGCCCAAAGTTAAAGCGGGGGGAGTGCTGAACACAATGCGCCTGTTTAATTGGCTTTCATTTATTCATTTATTAGCTGTGAGACGTGAAGTTAAAACCTAAGGGAAATGTTTTGGTAGACTGACGTAATGTAAAAGCCGAATGTTCATTGGTTTAACGTTACAGAACGCGGGAGTAATGAATGACGATGGGCCCTGCACTTTCTCCGGGTATGTTTATATTTTATAGCAAACTCTCCACGGACCCCCAGGCAGTGCGCCACCTTTGAGAACCACTGCTTTAAGGTAAGTGGGGGCATTACAATGAATACACTAATACATGTGTGAGGAGAGAGACTTTATAGTCAAGTCAAGTCACCTTTATTTATATAGCGCTTTTTACAATACAGATTGTATCAAAGCAGCTTCACAGTGATAACATGAAAATAATACAACAAAGTTTGTTTCTAGAAGAAAATTTTGTCATCGTCCACCTTAAGTAAGGCAGATCAATAATATTGTTGAATATTAAATGTCCCCAACTAAGCAAGCCAAAAGCCAAGGCAACAGTGGCAAGGAACCAAAACTCCATCAGGTGACAGAATGGAGAAAAAAACCTTGGGAGAAACCAGGCTCAGTCGGGGGCCAGTTCTCCTCTGACCAACAAACGAACAGTGTATGATTATGATTCAGGCAGCATTACAGGTCAGAAGTCAGATTGGATCAGAACATTCAGAATATTTATCCAGTTCCATCTGGTTGGAAGTCGGAGTCATCACGTTGGTATGGAGACGAGTTTGTTGAGGATCAGTGCCGATAGCTGTTGTGTTGATGAGGCCTTCACAGGGCTGATGAAGCTGGCACTTCAGGGATGCGTTGTGGATGGGCCCAGGCGCAGGTCCAACATCAGATCTGGATACAGCCCGGAAATGGGAAGCCAATGTGAAGACTGAAGAATTGGTGTGATGTGTTCATATTTACGCACTCTCATCAGGGTTACAATAATCCAGTCTCGAGGAGACAAAGGCGTAAACGAGTTTCTCAACATCATGTAGGGTGAGGTGGTGAAAAGATGTTTTGCAGAGATATTTAATGTGGGCCTCAAAGGTTAAGTGTGGGTCAAACCTGACGCCGAGATTGTGACTAATGGTGATAGGGGAATGTCCTGGCCAGAGAATGTAATACAGGTTATGGTGGATGATCTGGTCTGATGAGGGGAATCAATGAGGATGGCTACTAATATCAGCTTGAGAATGTTGTGATTCATCCACACCCTTATCTCTACCAGACAGGCAGTGAGTGTAGGTAGAGTTGTTGATAATGACGATGACGATGATGAATGAGTATCAGTTTTCATGCATAATTGTGTATCATCAGCGTAACAATAGACAGGAATTCCCAAGTGACTGATGACTTTGCAGAGAGAGGGAGCATGTAAGGAATGAATAAGATAGGTCCTAGAACTTAGCCCTTTGGTACCCCGCAACCAACCGCATGTGAACGGGACCTTGAGCTTCCCATGGCCACATATTCAGAACGGTCTGTGAGGTATGACTCAAATCAGTGCAAGACGGTGTTATAAAGTCCAATAGAGTGATGCAGTCATTTGAGAAGTATACCGTGGTCAACGGTGTCGAACGCTGCAGAAAGGTCCAGGAGGATAAGGAGTGTTGGTGAACCAGCATCAGCTGTCATTAGCAAGTCAAGTCAAGTCACCTTCATTTATATAGTGCTTTTAACAATATAGATTGTTTCAAAGCAGCTTTACAGTGATAATAGGAAATTAAAGTAACAGAGATCGTTTTGGCTTTACAGCAGCTCTAGAATAAAGTTGTTGTCCAGCTAAAGTTAGTTTTGATTGATTCACCTCCGTCGCAACGAACATTAGTAATTAACTTAGGGACCGCTAACAAGACATCGTTCTAACAGAAAACCCTTAAGTTCTCTCTGCGCAAACTTTAAAAACGCGAACCTGTGAGAACGCTGATGACGTGCACATGCGTATTATGTGTTTAGTCTATAGGTATGCACGTTTGAATATATATGTGCGCAGGCGTGTAGTCCTTCTTTACAAACCAACCCTCAACAAACTACTTGTCTGGCCTTAAAATGTATAATACAGAATTTTTATCGCTTCCGCGTAGCCACATGAACCGGAATTATACCGACAACGTTTTGTCTGTACAGAGGTAAAGGGAAGGGAAGGAGGCCTTCACAGGGGAGAGACACTTCAGGACTGCGTTGTTGTCGTGTCCAGGCGCAGGTCCTTCATCAGATCTGGATACGGCCTGGATCCGACGGACTGCGGTAAACTTCGGGATAAACAGAGAGACTAATATTAGCATAGACGCCATTCTTCTTATGATGTAACAAGTACATCAGGATTTATGGGAAGTGTTCCCGGTTCCGGCTGACCTAATCTATGCAGCCTAACATTGAATTATATAAGTCTATAATGTGTTATGTGTATGCTAGGTCAAAGAGATGTGTTTTTAGTCTAGATTTGAACTGACAGAGTGTATCTGCTTCCCAGATAATGTTAGGAAGATTGTTCCAAAATGTTGGTGCTAAATAGGAAAAGGATCTACCACCAGCAGTCGAGTTTGATATTCTATGTATTATTAACTGGCCGGAATTTTGAGATTGCAATAGATGTGAAGGACTTTAATGCGTTAAGAGCTCACTCAAGTACTGGGGAGCTAAACCATTTAGTGCCTTGTAAGTAATCAGCAATATTTTAAAATGTATATGGTTTAATAGGGAGCCAATGCAGTGTTGACAGAACAGGGCTAATATGGTCATACTTCCTGGTTCTGGTAAGAGCTCTAGCTGCTGCGTTTTGGACCAGCTGTAGTTTGTTTATTTAGCAGGTCATTTGTAACTCTCACTAAGGCTGTTTCCATGCTGTGGGTGTGACGGAAGCCAGACTGAAAATTTTCAAAGATGTTGTTGTGTTTGAGGTGGTCCTGAAGGTGCCTAGCAACTACTTTCTCCAAAACCAAAAAAAATAAATGGCAGGTTGGATATGGGCCTATAATTAGCAAGAGTTTGAGGATCAAGGGTAGGTATCTTGAGTAATGGTATGATTATAGCAGTTTTTAGGTCAGACGGTGTGTGACCAGACTGAAATGATTGGTTTATTATCATGGTGATAAGGGGACTGATTTATTATCATGGTGACGAGGGCACAGGTGGAGGATCTCATCCTCCTGATAGTGTCCTCAACCTCAAATCGAGTACCTTCTGGGAAGCAGCAGAGAAGCCTCGAAATACAGAACTGCGGGTCAGCAGTTGGAACAGACGAGGAAACAGAAAGGGATGAGCGAATTTTAGCAATTTTGGTTCTAAAAAAGGTCATAAAACCATTACATTGTTCTTCTGTAGCTCCAATGAGTGGAGCAATTTGAGGTTTAAGGAGATGATTTATGGTGGAAAACAACCGTTTGGAATTGCCAGGACTATTTTGAATAATACTTGAATAGTACTGTGACCGTGCTTCTTTGATGGACTTCAAATAAGCTTTTTGGTGGTCTCGATAGCCCAGCTTGTGAACAGTTAGTTCAGAAATTTTATACCGTAGTTCAAGGGCACATCCAGCTGCCTTCATTTTCCGCAGGTCACTTGTGAATCAGGGAACTGAGCGGGAAAACGTAAGTGTTCTAACTTTGATGGGTGCATAGAAATCCAAAATGCTGCTCAATGTAAAATTATTACAAAATAATTTATTGTAAACTTATTGTAAAATTCCACATGTTGAAGACTTGAGCTCAGGTTTTCTGTGTTAATGTTTTTCAGGTTTCTGAAATGTAATTCACGTTTGGGCTTGATGTAGGAAGACAAATGCATGGAAATTACCTCATGGTCAGATACACCCAGATCATACACAAATGGTGCACTTAGAGGGGCAGACTCAGTAATGAACAGATCAAGAATGTTCCCCTTGATGTGTGTTGGTACATCAACATATTGTCTGAGGTTTAAGCAGTCCAGTAACTGCAAGAATTGAACATGAACATGAATGTTAAAATCTCCAAGTATAATTATATTGGAAGAGGCTGCACAGAAAGTTAAAAGAAATTTGTACAACTCTGAAATGACGGAAGGAATGGCATCAACAGACCGGGAGTATACAAACTATCGCAGAGCGCTTCTGTGGATATAATGGGGTCGATGTAGAAGTCCAAGTTCTAAATGTTGTAGTTGTTATATTCCATCAGTTAAGTGTCCGAGTAGTTCATTATACCAGCCACACAGGCTCGACGTCTGTTGTTAACTGCTAGCCACAGAAGACGAACTCGGCACCAAAAAATCATCCATGACGTAGCTGGAGCAATCGAGACCAGAAGAGGTGGATCATGGTAAGCATCATAAGGAGCTGTAAGCGCTGGGGAATGCAGGCAAAGCTAGAACAAGCCGTGGCCGGTTAGCTACACAGCTAACTGCAGGCACTTGCTACCAACCGCTACCAGCCGAGTGGAGTCATCTGAGTCGGTAATATCTGTAAAACAGTCCCAATTATAATTCTGATGGATTTTACTGGTTACAGTCATTAAGATAGTCTAAGTTAAAATAAAACACAGTTAAAACTCGAGTGGAGAAGCGGCGAACATACAGTGTCAGCGTCCTCTCCCCAAAAGTTTGGACATAGTGGGCCTCATTTATCAGTCCAATGTAGAATTGAGTACAAATCCGAGCGCAGAAATCATCTTACGACAGGGTTCACATGTGATTCATTAAACATTCGTATGCCGCCAATCCCATCGTACGAATAATCGTACCTTGATAAATGTGGCGGCTGAAAACAATTGTCATTTAGATATCACGCCCCTAAAATGCATGGTTTATAAGCCTTGCCCCTAGAGTTTACAACATGGAGAAACATAACCCGACCAAGAAGAGGAACTTCTCCGACCTAGAGATTGAAACTTTGACCATGCAAGTTCAGTCGGACCAACTTGAAAAAAGGAATCAAAGGAAGTCAGAAAAATCCAGTTTGGAGCGAGATCACTGCTGCGGTCAACATCGTTGGGATGGTTTGAATATTGAATTGACTAATGTTTGTAAATATCATTATAATTATTATTCAATTATATTATTAATATTTCACTCTTAGATATACTCTGTAAAATAACTCAAGTTCAAGTTGCTGACAGTAGCCCAGAAGCCTGTCTTACAACGTGCCTTAAAGTCACATGCTAGGAGGCCATGATGGACAGAGGCCAAGGGGCAAATTTGGCCAGGTTGTCGGGGTTACACCCCTACTCTTTTTCGAAGGACATCCTGGGATTTTTAATGACCACAGAGAGTCAGGACCTCGGTTTAACGTCTCATCCGAAGGATGGAATATGTGTAAACAGCAAACTAGGTAGACTTATGCAACAACCATAGACTCCTCCATTTTCTCACTGACAGAAATGGCTTGAGTAAATGCCAAAATTGCAGTACACAAAATCAAGAAGAAACAGAACATAACTTTTTATCAAGTCTTCGTCATCAGTTAGAAAACTGGGTGCTATTTGAAAGCAATCTTTCTTTTTACAATGATTTCTTGCATTGGTAAAACCTATTTTCTATCTTAAAAATATCTCTTAATTACAACATATGATCTCAATGTCAAATGCAGAAAAGTTAATTTATGCATTCATGACCTCAAGGCTAGATTACTGTAATGCTCTAGTCTACTGGGCTATTGCCCTGCACGCTTATAAACTTGTAATGTAATGTTAAGTAAGACTTAAGCAATAGCAATAGCAAGTAAAATTATGATTTATTGAACAGCAGTTCACACAGGAAAACTCAGAACAGGCAGATGATCGCTTGATGATGAAAGTCAGACCAGGAACACAGACAGCAGGAGAGCGGTGACACAGGGACTGAAATGGGCGATCCAGGGGTGAGTGAAGCAGAGAAGATAATCCAGAGGTGAGAACGGGAGTGAAGCAATCCGGTATCCAGTGAGAACGGGAAACACAAGGAATACAGGAAACAGGCACGAATACAGGAAGCTTCAACAACGATCTGACAAACACAAGACGAAAGATAGGCCATTCTCTTAGGTTGTGGCCATTATCAGCCATTAAATAGGTTGGCTGGATGGTTTTCAGCTGCCGCTGATGATGATAATCAGCGGTCACGTCCACACGAAACAATCAGTGCAAACGAGACACACACATAAACACAAACACACAAAGACCAGAATGAGACAGCGGATCTACCAACCGTGACAGTACCCTCCCCCCTAGGAACGCCTCCTGGCGTTCCCAGACGAACCTACCTATGAATCTCTATGAAATTGATGGCTGAATCAGGAGGGAAAAGTTCAGAACTTTGGAAACACCTAAATATTTTAACTAATCGAGTGCCTAAACAACAAAAATTAATAGCGGAATTAAATATAGATGGAATCGTCAGTAATGAAAGGACTGAAATTGCAAACCAATTTAATAGATTCTTTATCCAATCAGCTGAGGAATTGGCTGACAATTTTCAACCAGTACAATTAAAACACATACTGAGAGACCAAACAACATCTATTTGTATAAAAGAGGTAGACCAGAGTGAAACTGCTGAAGTTTTTAGACAGTTACGGCAATCTAAGGCCAAGGATAACTTTGGCTTGGATACAGCTTTTATAAAAAAAAACACAGTTCTCTCCTCTTAATGCCAGTTACACATGTAGTAAATTTATCCATAAGAGCAAATGAATTCCCTCAGCAATGGAAAACGGCTATTATAACTCCAGTCTTTAAGTCTGGAGCATCTGACCAGGTCTCGAATTATAGACCAAATTCAATTTTACCTGCACTTTCAAAGGTTCTTGAAAAAACATTTGCCAAACAACTTGTTGATTATCTTGAAAGTAATCATCTTCTACATGCCAAGCAATTTGGGTTTAGACCACGGTACTCAACAGAGTTGGCAAACTGTTACCTCACTGAAATGATAAAACAGTCATTAGATGAAGGTAATGTAGTGGGAGCAGTATTTCTGGACTTGAAAAAAGCCTTTGATACTGTGAACCACGAAATTCTTTTAAATAAATTAGAAAATTGTAACTTGTCACATGATGCAATAACTTGGTTTAGATCATATCTAGAACACAGGCAGCAGTGCGTTAAAATAAATTCCAGTCATCTATTCAAACTTGTCGAATCGGAATTCCACAAGGTTCAATTTTAGGCCCTTTACTTTTTAGTTTATATATAAATGATCTTCCAGACAGTTGCAAAAGGGTAAAATGCCAAATATATGCAGATGACACAATTATATATGTCTCAGCAAAAACCCCTCAGATTGCAGCTGAGATTCTTTCAAAAGAACTGGATGGTGTATCACAGTGGCTCCGAAATAATCATCTGACCCTGAACTATGATAAGACAGTCTCTATGTGCTTTTCAATAAAAAGAAAGGTCAATGAAAATTTTAGAATAAAGATTGATGAGAAGGAGATAGATGAGGTACATGAATTTAAATTTCTAGGGGTTACTTTAGATTCTCATCTTAAGTTTGATAGTCATGTAAAGAGACTGTGCAGAACTGTCAAGACAAATTTAAACTGCTTCCGATTAATAAGACAATATATACCCATTAAGGCAGCACAGCAGTTTATGCATTCTATGATATTTTCTCATCTATCATATTGCATTACTGTTTGGGGTCAGGCCAATCAAACAACAATTACACCCGTTAGGTCATTATAAAAACAGGCATTAAAAGTAATGGACCAGAAACCTGTAAGATTGCACCATTGCCTCATTCTAAGGAAGCATAATGTTTTGACAGTTTTGTAAATTATTCATTTCTAAAACTACTTTTTAAGTGTGTGAACAATCTTGCACCAGAAATATTCTGTCAACTAGTAGCGAAACAAAAGAGTGGAATAAGAACTAGAGGCACAGTAAGTGGAAACTGTATAGCCGCAAAACGTAAAACAACATTTGGTCAGACATCATTTTCAGTAAGAGGCATAAAACTGTGGAACGCCTTACCATCAGAAATTAAAACACTGACAGAACTCAAGGTTTTTAATACACATTTAAAGCAATGGCTGAAACTGAAACAACTCTGTGAACACTGACTGTGCAGGATACAACACAATGCATACAAACATAAAGTTGCATATGTTAGCATGCACAGACATATGCATACTTTTCTGTTTTTGTATTGTTAAATGTGTCTAGACTTTGTTTTATAGTGATTTCTACATCCATTTAAGCCCATATCTTATTTCATGTATGGGATGTATTTATTGTATGTATTTTAATAGTTATAATTTTTAATTCAATACTCTGTAATCTCTGTTTTAATTTTACAAGCCTAACCAGGGACAGGGGTTGCAAATTAGTCATGGCTATAAACCTGTATGCATGGCATCTACTTTGTATTTTTTATAAAGCAATGTTCTATGCATTTGTCCCTGTCAAATAAACATTAAATAATAATACCTGTCGATTGTAATCATCGATAAGGGAGTGATCCAGGATGTCCCTAGCAGGTACCCAACTCCTCTCCTCCGGACCGTAACCTTCCCAGTCCACCAAATACTGGAATCCGCATCCCCTCCGTCTCGAGTCCAGAATACGTTTTACCGAATATGTAGGTTCCCCATCTATGAGGGGGGGGGGACCGGGGTCGGCGGATTAATGCGAGAGTAAAACACGGGCTTGATCTTTCACACATGAAAGGCGGGATGAATTCTCCTGTACGCCGGAGGAAGTTTGAGTCGGACTGTCAACGGACTAATAATCTTGGTGACAGGGAATGGGCCAATAAATTTGGGAGCTAACTTGTTGGAAATGGAATGGAGCGGAATGTTCTTGGTAGAAAGCCACACTTTTTGACCCACGACGTATACGGGAGGCCTTGACCGGTGGCGATCGGCCTTAGCCTTAGTGCGCGCCCCCACCTGGAGCAGAGTCTCGCGGGCTCTGGTCCATGTGCGCTGACACCTCTGGACGAAGGCGTGAGCGGAGGGGACCGCGACCTCCGATTCCAGACTTGGAAAAATTGGTGGCTGGTACCCTAAACTACACTCAAACGGAGAGAGGCCCGTGGATGACACTGGTAACGAGTTATGAGCATACTCAACCATAGAAAGTTGTTGGCTCCAGGATGAAGGATTCTTGGATACCAAACATCGCAACATTCTCTCCAAATCTTGGTTGGCTCGCTCGGACTGACCATTACTCTGGGGATGATAACCCGAAGACAAGCTGACCGTAGCTCCTAATAACCTACAAAACTCTTGCCAGAATTTGGACACAAATTGGGAACCTCTGTCAGAAACCACATCCATTGGGAGGCCATGTAACCGAAAGACGTGATCAATTACAGTAGGGATGTCCCGATCCGATCACGTGATCGGAAATCGGGCCCGATCACGTGGTTTCAGACTCGATCGGAATCGGACGTTACCTCCCGATCAGGACTCGGATATATATGTATATATATTCTCATTATTATTTAACACATCTATAGTTATGCGGTGGCACAGAGTTACGCCGGTTTCACACTGCACGCGTTAGCAGAGCGTAAGCAGCGCAGGAGCAGTGCGTATGGTGAGCAGGAGCAGGACATGCGCGTTTTGCTTTCACACTGGCAGCGTTTGTCACGCGCGGCTGAACCGCGGGTTGTGTAGGCTACAGACAGAGTAGCCTACTCTATAATGGATAAGTTGGCATTGCTTTATTTCGTTTTCGAATACATTTAAGAGAAAATACTTGTCAAGAAGCTTATTTTATTAATAATTTCATAAATATAACTTTTGGTTCATCTTTGTTTTTATTGTTCTGGCAACAAGTTTGTTTATGGACATTTGTTTTCTTTTTAAATTGCTGTTGGTCATTTGATCGACTGTTTAAAACACAATAGATATCATCAATGCACTTTTTGGATAAAACTGCGGTGTATTTTGGCCATGATCAAAGCATAACACTTTAATTCAGCGTAGGCGGCGCAGCAAAAATAGACTCTGCGCTGAAACGATCGCGGCACTGCTGCTTCTGCTCTGCTCCTGCTACGCGCTGCCGCGCCGCCTCTGCGTGCGGTGTGAATGCTCTAATCTGTTAACATGGGCGCCGAAACCGGTGAGTGCAGTTCCTAAAAGCACATTACTGGCTTTGCAAACACTGTGGCACTTTATTTTTTTATTTGTTTACATGCCTGCTGGGTATTTTAAGTTGAGGTGCTATTTGTTTAAATATTAGACTTTTTTTATATTTACTGTTGCACTAAGTTCAAAAGTGAAGAATTTATGTTATTTATTACTTGATTGTTCAAGCTACCTCACAGAAGTGCTCTGTTTGTTAACAGAGTTGTTGAATGTTAAAATAAGGTGAATTAAATAAAAAATAAGGAACATCCTGGATCTGTTTTTTGCTCTTCTTTATTCTTTTTTATGTATTATAGAAGTATCGGATCGGGACTCGGTATCGGTAGATACTCAAAATCAAATGACTCGGACTCGGACTCGAGGGCAAAAAAACCTGATCGGGACATCCCTAAATTACAGTAACCGCTGTCTCCTTGGCTGAGGGTAATTTGGGCAAGGGAATGAAATGTGCCGCCTTCGAGAACCGGTCCACTACGGTTAAAACAACCGTCATGCCATTAGAGGGCGGGAGGGCGGTGACAAAATCTAGCGCAATGTGGGACCAGGGTCTTGAAGGGACAGACAGCGGTTGGAGTAACCCATCAGGAGGTCGGTTAGACGTCTTACCACTGGCACAAACTGAGCAAGCCAAAACAAAATCGTGAATATCGCGAGCCATTAATGGCCACCAGAATCGTTGCTTTACTAAACAGCTAGTGCGATTTACTCCTGGATGACAAGCCACGTTGGAGCAATGACCCCATCGAATAACGTCGGACCGTAACCCCTCCGGAACAAACAATCGATTCGGTGGGCAACCGGGCAGAGGCGTTACCCCTTCTAAGGCCATCTTGACCTTCGATTCGACCTCCCATATGAGTGTGGAGATAACTACCTTCTCGGGTAAAATGCACTCGGGAGTAACCGGGCGTTTGGATGGATCAAAAATACGAGATAAGGAATCGGGTTTGATGTTCTTGGAACCCGGGGCGGTACGAGAGAGAAAAATCTAAACGTCCGAAAAAAAGTGCCCACCGAGCCTGCCTGGAGTTGAGTCTTTTAGCAGATCTAATATATTCAAGGTTCTTATGATCGGTCCAAACGATAAAAGGTACCCCCGACCCCTCTAACCAATGACGCCACTCCTCCAATGCTAACTTGACGGCCAACAACTATCTGTTACCAATGTCATAGTTACGTTCGGCAGGTGATAAACGATGGGAGAAAAACGCGCAAGAATGCATCTTGTCATCTGAGAAAGCGCATTGGGAAAGAACTGCACGTACCCCCACCTCTGACGAACTGACGTGTGGGATCAGGGGCGACTAAGATGGGAGCCGAAACGAAGCGGCTCTTTAGGTTGGTGAATACAGCCTCAGCTGTATCGGACCACCTGAACATCGTTCTGGGGGAGGTCAAGGCGGTCAGAGGTGCGGCTAGTTGGCTGAAGTTGTGAATGAAACGCCGATAAAAATTGGCGAACCCCAGAAACCGCTGTAGGGCCTTACGGGAATCCGGACTTGGCCAATCTATCACAGCCTTAAACTTGTCAGGATCCATACAGAAGAGACAATGGCCCTCATTTATCATTCTTGCGTAGAAACGGGCATATATGTTGGCGTAAGATTATGCTTACACTCCTCTCACCGCCTAATTTATGAAGCTGTGCGTACCTTTGAAATCCAGGTGTACGCAATACCTGCCCTTGATAAATGCCGCGGCTGAAAACGATCGTCATTAGAATAACACGCCCCTATATATTGAAGTCTCCGCTTCCCCCACGCCCTCATTTTACGTCATGGACACACGGAAGACGGCAAAGAAGAGAAACTTCTCCGATGTGGAGATCGAGACCATCACCAGGGAAGTGGAAAGAAACAAAATTGTTTTATTTGGGAGTTTAAAGAGTGGGAATACGGTGGAAATCCAGTTTAAATAGCTGTTTGGATGAGCAAATTACCTATCACAATGCATTATTTTACAGCACGTGTTTTGAAACAATTAGCATTTAATTTCGTATCACGTCACATGTATTGGGGTGTACAATAGTGATGATGATGTGATGTGGAGTACCATTCATTCACATTAATAATTGCATGACAATTTGTAATATTTTTATTATTATGATTTTTATTATTAATGACGCTTATTGTTATTTATTACATGGCTTGGTTGAATTCCAATGTAGAATGCGGTCAGTTATTTATTGATAACAGACCGCTGCGAAGTATAACACACCGTTGCCATGAAAAACAGAGCGTTGCTATGGACGCGGAACGGACTATTTTCTTTAGCGGAAGCAATACAATCGTTTTTAAATCAATAAACTCCTTTTTAAATCAATATTTTGTGTCAAATTATTGATTTATTTTGTAGGTAGCCATGTAATAAGCGGGATAATGTATAGCGAGGCGGTTGTTGTGAATAACAACCCCTTCAGGCTGATCCAGTTCAGCCTGTCGGGGTTGTTATTCGCTATAACAACCGCCTCACTATACATTATCCCTTACTTAGAAGAAGAATGTCGTTATTATTATTATTTGTATTATTATTATTTAAAAGAAGAAGAATGTCATTGTTATTATTTTGTCAGTCTGAATTATTTTTTGGTCATTGAAAGCCTTTCATTACTGAACCTAGTCCGTGCGCACCTGCCGGGCCTAACCCTGAAACGTCAGGTAAAGCGCACAGGCTCGCAACTGAAGGAATACATATGCCTACAAATCAAATGCTTTGGTAAAGTCACACAAATTAAACATTGAAGTCCATGTTGCACAAAAATAAACACTGAAGTTTATAATTACTATGTTGTTGTTTTTTTACAGTGGGTCATAATATATCATATCTTTTAGTTTGTCAGTGCGTTTTGTGGTGTTAGGAATTGTTTTTCTGCGCATTTCCGCACTAACTCAAATTTAGGATTTGAGCGTGCCGTACGCCAACATCCATATTGATAAATCTCAAAGTCACCTTGGTTTTGGGTGTATGCCAGGTGTACACTGGAAATTTGGTGTATGCACTTTTGATAAATGAGGGCCAATGTTACCTAGGAAAGAAACAGACTGTGCATGAAAAGCGCATTTCTCCGCCTTGACAAAAAGCCCATTCTCTAGCAACCTCTGAAGCACTCGTCTGACATGTTGAACGTGTTCCTGGAGAGACGAAGAAAAAATCAATATGTCATCCAGGTAAACATATATGAACTGATCTACCATGTCTCTCAACACGTCATTGACGAGTGCCTGGAAAACCGCTGGGGAGTTGGAAAGACCTAACGGCATAACCAAATATTCAAATTGCCTCCTGGGGGTGTTGAACGCGGTCTTCCATTCATCCCCCTTCCTGATGCGAACCAAATGATAGGCATTACGTAAATCCAATTTTGTGAAAATGGATGCTCCCTGCAACCTCTCGAAAGCTGAAGACATCAACAGCAAAGGATACTGTAAGTATTCTTCACCGTGATGTTGTTCAGCTCTCGGTAATCAATACAAGGTCGCAGAGAACCATCCTTCTTACCAACAAAAAAGAACCCCGCCCCCGCAGGAGAAGAAGAAGGTCGGATGAACCCCGTTGCTAGAGAATCAGAAATATATTTCTCCATGGCCTCCCTCTCAGGAACAGAAAGAGAGTAAAGTTTGCCTTTAGATGGAGACTTACCTGGCAGTAACTCTATAGCACAGTCATAGGGACGATGCGGAGGGAGAGAAGCAGCACGAGACTTGCTGAACACTTCCTTCAGGTCCAGATACTCCGCGGGCACGTTTGACAGATCCGCTGCCTTCTCCTGAAACACAGAACCAGACACAGATGAACAAGCAGACACAAGACAGGACTCGTGACAGTGTTCGCTCCACATAGCGATGGAGTTCGAGCCCCAATCCACACGGGGATTATGCTCCACTAGCCATGGGTGGCCTAAAACAATGGGTGCAACAGGGGAGTCCATGAGGAGGAAGGGGATAGTCTCAGTGTGATTGCCGGAGGTGATGAGGGTTATGGGGCCAGTAGTAAGTGAGATGTTGGGGAGTTCTTGACCATTAACCCTCTGGGGTCTAAGGTGTTTTTGGGGTCCTTGAGATGTCTGACATGCCCTGACATTTGTGCTTTTTTCAGTTGCTTATAAACATATTAATGGCACAAAAAAAATTACACACTATTTAGCACAAACAGGGCTACCATAATATGTGAGCAACAAGAATGTACATGTCTGCATTTTTGAGAGAATAATGTTTATGCGTGGTTATTGAAAAAAATAAAAACTAAAGTTTCTGAAATAAGGCCACAAAACACATACTAAATATGTGCCAATAAGACTTTTGTCTAATGGATGTCATCGCCTAGTGTTTTTTCTTCAAAATTATGTGAAAATCATCCTGCCTAATCATTCACATAACACAATACATTGATTTGAATCTTGCAAAGCACTTTCTGTTTGGAAAGGCAATATGCGGAGTGGGCGTCAACGATCATGCATATTTAGTGGTTCACACCTAAGGAGACAATGGGGCCCGCATACTTAATGAGCCATTCATTCAGGTGAGTCACTGAGCCACAAGAATGCAAGAGCAACAGTTGGAAGCATCTCTATTCTTTTTTATTTTTCCACAAATTGTGCTTGCAAATTGGCCTATAATATCCAAGGAAAACATGTCTAATAATTGTGCAGTTAATTCTCATACTGTATTTTCAGT
This sequence comes from Abramis brama, assembly GCF_963993115.1. Taxonomy (NCBI): domain Eukaryota; kingdom Metazoa; phylum Chordata; class Actinopteri; order Cypriniformes; family Leuciscidae; genus Abramis; species Abramis brama. Next base: position 11,362,480 of record NC_139978.1, read on the forward strand.
TTTGGAATATTTATCCTCTCCCCAAATTTGTCACTAATAAAACACAATAAAAATTATTTAAAGAAAAGGCTTATATTTACCTTTTAATAGTTTGTTTACATCTACCTTGTAAATATATTTTTTTATTAAAAAGGTTACAATTACAACAACAATTCAAGTGTAATCTTTCTTTGTAAAAACTAAAGTATACATTTTATCATACATATTTCAAAGTTAAGGATTTGATTGATTATTTGATTACTTTATTTTTGACAAAACATACTATATTTAACATATGAGCAAAAATTGGCAAACAAAAGCTTATTTGAGGTGGCAGATATTTTACAGTAAAAATGTATAATCTATCCAAAACTAATCAACGAAATGTTGTCTTTCATATGTCTGTAACATAGGTCTTTCATTTTTATTATAAGAAATATAAATGTTAATTTGTGATTTTAATACGTTGCTTATACAAATACATTTATTTCAACATATTTCAGTCGATTTTTACTCAGTATAGCAATACAGTTTGCTAAAATCGAACGCCTGACTGTAACGTTGTTTTTATGAAATATTAGGGCATATAAATGTTAATTTGCAGTTTTATACGTTGCTTATACAAATAGCCTCAACATATTTCAGTCGATTTTTACTCATCTCAGTATAGCAATACAGTTTGCTAAAACATCATCATTCATTCACACACACACAGAAAGGCGATTTAAATTTAAACTGTCTTTTTGCGAGCTGTGGTAAACAGCGTGCATCTCTGCCGTTCATTCATTCACAGAAACGCGATTAACTTGAGAAGGAAAAAAAACTTACTACAGTATTCGGATCCTCGCTCCTCGCAATACCCGCACTCTGAGGTAGATTTTCCATTATTATTATTCCTCACAGCGCTGCCAGATGGTGTAAACACGTAGGCTACAATGATATGATTAAACTTGTGTTTTCTCGAGCTGATATGGGGGGCGTTCACAGGTTTGCCTCAGTGAATAGCACGCGCTCTCCGTGGGCGGAGTCACATTACTTTTGAATGAGCTCTAATTAGCTCGACTGGAATCGCTCTCTTTTAATACAGATTTCACAAGATGAGAATATTTGTTTTTTATATAAATTACCTCATTTAAAAGAAGAGAATTCAAGCTTCATGCCTGTGTGTCTGTATGCCTGTTTGACTGAGTATTCGCTGAGTTACAGTTCATTTTCGGACGCGTTTCAGAATGGACTACACTTACAGAGAGAAGGCAGAACTCGCATCACGTTTATTTTTCTTTATTTGGCAAAAAGCACAACACTTTGTTTTTATTGTGAGTATACACAAAAATAATACACATTTAACAGAATCAATTGATGTATGAAACTTGCTTGTAATATCAAAGTCAACAGAGCAAAATTAATTTCTTTTGAACTGAACTGAAAAAAAGCGAGCTGGTATCACCGGCGATACCACCGACCTCAGGGGGTTAAGAGCACTGACGGAGATCTGGTGGGAGAGAGGCGTGTAACTTGAAGGTGTAACTTGTGCGCAAGATGTTGGTCCATAAAATTACCCTCAGCTCCGGAGTCCAGAAGTGCCTGACAGGTGTAAGTGTTGTTGGCCCATCTCAGTCTTACCGGAAGGAGAGTAGACGGTGAGGACTTCCCGGCGGAGATCCCACCCGATAGTAGCCTCAACCTTACTACCGGGCTTGCTCTTTTACCGGGCAAGAGTGTAAAAAATGTCCAGAGCCACCACAGTAAAGGCAGAGTCCACGGAACCTCTGCCTTTCTCTCTCCTCCCGGGAAAGCCGAGCTCTCCCCACCTGCATGGGCTTGTGATCGACAACGGGACCGACCGTGTTCTCCTCACTGCTGCCTCGAACCCCAGCGCCTCCGGGAGTGTGAGTGGGTCGAGCGTGTTGCTCCAGCCGACCGATGCGGGCATCAACCCGTAGAGCCAAGGCAATGAGTCCGTTGAGTCTAGGAGGTAGGTCCAGCATGTATATTTCTCTTTGAACACGGTCGGCCAGCCCATGCAGGAACATATCCCACTGCGCCTCCTTGTTCCACTTGCACTCTGCCGCCAGCGTGTGGAACTCAATCGAGTAGTCAGCAACAGAACAGTCACCCTGTTTGAGATCCGCGAGTCTTCTGGCAGTCTCCTTGCCGGCTACAGCTCGATCAAAGACCCTCCTCATTTCGGCGGCTAGTGCATGGAACGAGGCGCAGCATTGGTCCTGGTTCTCCCACACCGCCGTTCCCCACAAGGCTGCACGTCCCGTAAGTAGCGTGAGAACGAAGGCCACTTTGGACTCCTCCGTCTCGAACGTTCTGGGCTGCAGCAAGAAATGCATCTAACATCTGGTAAAGAATGCTCTACAGAAATTCGTCTCACCGGCATAACTCTCTGGAACAGGTAGGCATGGTTCCGGTCAATGACTCGTCTCTGGTACGGCGAGGGCAACGGGCGGTGTGGGCGGCGCAGTGGGAATGCTTAGTTGTTGGATCTGCTGGGTGAGCTCGGACACCTGCGCCACGAGCGCTTGAACTGCATGTCCGGTGTTGGAAATGCTCTCCTGCTGCTGATCCATCCGGGAAACGCTATGGTTGATGAAATCTGTCAGCGAGGTTGCGCTTGCTGCTTCCATAGTTGGTCAGATCGTTCTGTAATGATAAGTAAGACGGAAGCAATAGCAAGTAAAATGATGATTTATTGAACAGCAGTTCACACAGAAAAACTCAGAACAGGCAGATGATCGCTTGATGATGAAAGTCAGACCAGGAACACAGACAGCAGGAGAGCGGTGACGCAGGGACTGAGATGGGCGATCTAGGGGTGAGTGAAGCAGAGAAGATAATCCAGAGGTGAGAACGGGAGTGAAGCAATCCGGTATCCAGTGAGAACAGGAAACACAAGGAATACAGGAAACAGGCACGAACACAGGAAGCTTCAACAACGATCTGACAAACACAAGACGAAAGACAGGGCATTAAATAGGTTGGCTGGATGGTTTTCAGCTGCCGCTGATGATGATAATCAGCGGTCACGCAAACACAAAACAGGGGTGGGTGTTGTGAGGTTTTCGCGTGCAGCCGTCATAGGCAGCCGTGCACGAGCGCAAAACCTCACAACACCCACCCCTGTCGGTGATTGGTTGGAACACTATTTATTTTGGTTTTGAGTGTTGGTGAAACCAACTGTTTTTGTGTGCAGATCTCAGAGCCTAGGCTGCCTACAGAGACGTGTTTTTTTGACGACCTGCTTATGGGGTGGGCAGCTAGCGGATCGTTAGGAAAGATTAGATGAATGTGATCATTTATGTTTGGGCCTGAAATCGCTGATACAACCTTTAAGCAAACTCTTATTGCTTTCAGTTTCGTGTAAAGTTTCGAAGTACTGTTACTGTAATTAAGGAGCCTTTTCCTCCCAATTGTTGCTTTTTTTTATATTTAAATTTTTTGAAACTTAATTTTACTTTGCTACATTTTTAAGCCAAATAAATACTTTTTACTCCTCTTGTTACCTGTCTAAAGAGTTTTGTTCCCAGAATTCCATCTAAAGTCATATCACCACCTTATATCTGGACGGGGTGTAAAGTAATGGTTTGAGTCTTGGATATTTATTTTATATCCATAGTAAGAATTATATATTATTAGAAAGGTCAATTTTGGGATAGACTCAGGTTAATCTCTGATTGAAGTCCCTTTATCTCTAAAACCTCTCTTATTCTTGCACCAAAGGTTCAATAAAGTGAGTACATAGATTAGGGCTTAAGGTGCAACCCTGGCACTGCTCTATTCAAGTGGATCGTTCATAATAGGTGTCCATTAACCTTTATCCTAGCTACTGGTGAGGAGTAGCTGTTTTATATGAAACCAGTTTGGTCAATATCCACTTACTCAGTGATAATGACCTCCAGTCTCCTAGATTTAAAGTCAACATTTATGACTGAAACAGGTCTGTATGATGAGCTCATCCATTCTTATTCTTCCCATTCCTCTGGTATAATTGAGAGGACTGATTCTCTCCATGATTGTGGGGTGTTCCCTGTTCTCAATATATGGTTAAAGCAATTATGTAACATTACATTTACATTTGTTAATTTAGCAGACGATTTTATCCAAAGCGACTTACAAATGAGAACAATAGAAGCAGTTAAACTAACAATAGGACAACAATATGCAAGTGCTATGACCCTTTCCAGTTTAATCTAACGCAGTACATGTACTTTATATATATATATATATATATATATATATAGATATAGATATAGATAGATAGATAGATAGATATAGATATAGATATAGAATGGAATATAAAGTGTTAGTATTAATGGATCAAGTGTTAAAAGGTGCGTCTTCAGCTATTTCTTTAAAATGGCCACAGACTCAGCAGCTCTGGTTGAGTTAGGCAGATCATTCCACGGGCATGGAACAGACCAGATAAAGGTCCGAGAAAGATATTTTGTGCCTCTTTGAGATGGTATCACAAGACGACGTTCACTTGCAGAGCACACGTTTCTGGATGGCACGTAAGTCTGAAGTAATGAGTTTAGGTAGAAGGGAGCAGAGCCGGTTGTTCTGTAGGCAAACGTCAGTGACTTGCAACATAGGTGTTATTTGGGGTCTAAAGGTTTTATAAATTGTATTCTTTGCCTGGTGTTTTTGTTTCTCCAAGATAAGAGTTTCATTGCTTTAGGCCCTGTCTCATGCATGCTTGACAAACTTGATCAGCCTTTATATTTACTCATCATATAAAGTCTTGTTTAACTTAAGTTTATTTGTAGGTATGAGTCATTGCTGCAGTGAAAGTGTCCTGGTCCTTCTTGTACACAACGCAGAGAGTACACAACTAAAGGCCAAAGCCAAAGGTGACTGACCATGGGTAGCCTAACTTACTTTGCATAGATAACCAACAGAAAAGTACACTCTGGAGACAAAACACAACTATCTTAAAGGTGGGGTATGTGATTTGCAAAATGGCCAGCAGATTTTGAAAATACACAACTCAAATGGTCCTACCTTCTTTCCTTTGACTCCACCCATTCAAAGAACATGAGGGGGATGGGGGGAGGGGGGGATGGTACGACCGTTTGATTGACGCACTTACTGTCCAATGATTCTAGGTGGTCTTGGAAATGATTGGCTGGAGTTTTTCCGAGTTCCACAGATGATTAAATTGCTTAATTTTCATTTCAGTGCTTCTAACTCAGTGGCTGTAAGGGGGTTAGGAATAGGATTTCAAGTGATTTTGAAAAAATGGCCAAAAAAGAGAATTACATACCCCACCTTTAAATGACAGATCAGTACAGAAGCAGATTCTGTACAAATTTGACTCTCCAAAGCAATGATAATGGAGAAGTGTCTCCAAGCACTCTAGGACACAGCAAAGGTACTGTCACAGTTTTTCTTAGTTTCACCCTCATGAAGATGAAGATAAGAGTTTCACTGTTGGAGTTTTGGTTCCTTACCACTGTCTGCTTTTTTTTTTTTTTTGCCTTTGTCGCCTTTTTCACCTTTGTTGCCTTTGGCTTGGCTTGCTTAGTTGGGGACATTAAATTTAACATTTTATTTGATATTCAACAGTAATATTGATCTGCCTGCATTGACACTATTATGCAATAACTGAACTGAGCTGGACAGTGACATCACGGTTTACTCCAGAGAGGCTATATATATAAATGAGCTAAATTAATAACTTTTTTACAACAAAAATTAAACATCACTGAACTTAACTTAACTTAACTTAACTTAAGATGGACTGTGACGTTAATTTCTTCTGGAAACAAACTTTTTTGCATTATTTTCCTGGTATCTCTGTAAAGCTGCTTTGAAACAATCTGTATTGTAAAAAGCGCTATATAAATAAATGTGACTTGACTTATCATGTTAGCTAGTTAGATTACCATGGAATTATTTTACCGTAGCTTACCATACCATTACCATACAATACCGTAGCTTACCGTGGAATTATTTTGCCTAATTTCTTAAACCAGCTAAATATGGGGGTGTTATGTTATGTTTGGTTTACTTAGAATTTTGTTGTGGCTACGACATATTAATCGACATATTAACTCGACCCCTGGGATTATCAGAAATGGAGATTATTAAAATAGCTTATTAACATTTAATTTTGTATTAAGAATGACAAAGACAGTGCAGCATTAAGACATGATACATATGCATACCAGTCGTACATGACAGCATTTGAATGAAGTTTGAATAGGCTAATTCAAAAGGCCGGTTCAAAAACCCTGATGATGCATATAAATTCAAGGACCGTGACGTCGCCCGGCATGGCGCAGCCGGGGCCCCACCCTGGAGCCAGGCCCGGGCTTGGGGCTCGTATGCGAGTGCCTGGTTGTCGGGCCTCCCCCCATGGGGTCCGGCCAGGTTCAGCCTGAAGGAGCGACGTGGGGCTCCCTCCTGTGGACCCACCACCTGCAGGAGGGACCGTAAGGGGCCGGTGCTAAGTGGATCGGGCGGCAGTCGAAGGCGGGGGCCTAGACAAGCCGATCCCTGGACGCGGAATCTAGCTCTAGGGACATGGAACGTCACCTCTCTGGCGGGGAAGGAGCCTGAGATTGTGCGTGAGGTTCAGAGATTCCGACTAGAGATAGTTGGGATCACCTCTACGCACGGCTTGGGCTCTGGAACCACACTCCTCGAGAGAGGATGGACTCTTCACCACTCTGGAGTTGCCCATGGTGAGAGGCGGCGGGCTGGTGTGGGTTTGCTTATAGCCCCCCAGCTCAGCCGCCATGTGTTGGAGTTCACCCCGGTGAACGAGAGGGTCGCTTCCCTGCGCCTTCGGGTCGGGGATAGGTCTCTCACTGTCATTTGTGCCTATGGGCCAAACGGCAGTGCAGAGTACCCGTCCTTCTTGGAGTCTCTGGGAGGGGTGCTGGAAAGTGCTCCGACTGGGGACTCCGTCGTTCTACTGGGGGACTTCAACGCCCACGTGAGCAGCGACAGTGACACCTGGAGGGGCGTGATTGGGAGGAACGGCCCCCCTGATCTGAACCCGAGTGGTGTTCTGTTATTGGACTTCTGTGCTAGTTACAGCTTGTCCACAACGAACACCATGTTCAAGCATAAGGGTGTCCATCAGTGCACATGGCACCAGGACACCCTAGGCCGGAGGTCGATGATCGACTTTGTGGTCGTTTCATCCGACCTCCGGCCGTATGTCTTGGACACTCGGGTGAAGAGAGGGGCGGAGCTGTCAACTGATCACCACCTGGTGGTGAGTTGGATCCGATGGCGGGAGAGGAAGCTGGACAGACTCGGCAAACCCAAACGTACTGTGAGGGTCTGTTGGGAACGTTTGGCCGAATCCCGTCAGAGAGATCTTCAACTCCCATCTCCGACAGAGCTTCGACCAGATCTCTGAGATCTGGGAGTCTGGAGATATTGAGTCCGAGTGGACCATGTTCTCCACCTCCATTGTCAACGCGGCCACTCGGAGCTGTGGCCGTAAGGTCTCCGGTGCCTGTCGAGGCGGCAATCCCCGAACCCGGTGGTGGACACCGGAAGTAAGGGATGCCGTCAAGCTGAAGAAGGAGTCCTATCGGGCCTGGCTGGCTTGTGGGACTCCTGAGGCAGCTGACGGGTACCGACGGGCCAAGCGGACTGCAGCCCGGGTGGTTGTGGAGGCAAAAACTCGGGCCTGGGAGGAGTTCGGTGAGGCCATGGAGAAGGACTATCGGTCGGCCTCTGGCAAACCGTCCGGCGCCTCAGCAGGGGGAAGCAGTGCCCTACCAACGCTGTTTACAGTGGAGGTGGGCAGCTGTTGACCTCGACTGGGGATATCACCGGACGGTGGAAGGAATACTTCGAGGATCTCCTCAATCCCGCCGTCACGTCTTCCATTGAGGAAGCAGAGGCTGAGGGCTCGGAGGCGGACTCGTCCATCACCCGAGCTGAAGTCACCGAGGTAGTCAAGAAACCCTGAGTACCTCAAGTCTCTGGATGTTGTGGGGCTGTCTTGGCTGACACGCCTCTGCAGCATTGCGTGGCGGTCGGGGACAGTGCCTTTGGACTGGCAGACCGGGGTGGTGGTCCCTCTTTTTAAGAAGGGGGACCGGAGGGTGTGCTCCAACTATAGGGGGATCACACTTCTCAGCCTCCCCGGGAAAGTCTATGCCAGGGTACTGGAGAGGAGAATCCGGCCGATAGTAGAACCTCGGATTCAGGAGGAACAGTGTGGTTTTCGTCCCGGTCGTGGAACACTGGACCAGCTCTATACCCTCTACAGGGTGCTGGAGGGTTCATGGGAGTTTGCCCAACCAATCCACATGTGCTTTGTGGATTTGGAGAAGGCATTCGACTGTGTCCCTTGCGGCATCTTGTGGAGGGTGCTCTGGGAGTATGGGGTTCGGGGCCCTTTGCTAAGGGCTATCCGGTCCCTGTACGACCGGAGCAGGAGCTTGGTTCGCATTGCCGGCAGTAAGTCAGACTTGTTCCCGGTGCATGTTGGACTCCGGCAGGGCTGCCCTTTGTCGCCGGTTCTGTTCATAATTTTTATGGACAGAATTTCTAGGCGCAGCCAGGGGCCGGAGGGGGTCGGGTTTGGGGACCACGCGATTTCATCTCTGCTCTTTGCGGATGATGTTGTCGTGCTGGCCTCATCAAACCAGGACCTCCAGCATGCACTGGGACGGTTTGCAGCCGAGTGTGAAGCGGCTGGGATGAGAATCAGCACCTCCAAATCCGAGGCCATGGTTCTCAGTCGGAAAAGGGTGGTTTGCCCGCTTCAGGTTGGTGGAGAGCTCCTGCCTCAAGTGGAGGAGTTCAAGTATCTTGGGGTCTTGTTCACGAGTGAGGGAAGGATGGAACGGGAGATTGACAGACGGATCGGTGCAGCTTCTGCAGTAATGCGGTCGCTGTACCGGTCTGTCGTGGTGAAGAAGGTCACCACGCCTTCGCCTTGCGGCTCAGCTCTCGATTTACTGGTCAATCTACGTTCCTACCCTCACCTATGGTCATGAGCTGTGGGTCATGACCGAAAGGACAAGATCCTGGATACAAGCGGCCGAAATGAGCTTTCTCCGCAGGGTGGCTGGGCGATCCCTTAGAGATAGGGTGAGAAGCTCGGCCACTTGGGAGGAGCTCAGAGTAGAGGCGCTGCTCCTCCACATCGAGAGGGGTCAGCTGAGGTGGCTCGGGCATCTTTTCCGGATGCCTCCTGGACGCCTTCCCAGGAAGGTGTTCCGGGCATGTCCCACCAAGAGGAGACCCCGGGGAAGACCTAGGACACGCTGGAGGGACTATGTCTCCCGGCTGGCCTGGGAACGCCTCGGTGTCCCCCCGGAAGAGCTGGAGGAAGTGTCTAGGGAGAGGGAAGTCTGGGCATCCCTGCTGAAGGACTGCTGCCCCCGCGACCCGGTCCCGGATAAGCGGAAGAAGATGGATGGATGGATGGATGGATGGATAGGCTAACTGTTATTATCAATATATTGAATGAATGAATATAAGAGCACAAAATAAAATAGGTTTGGCTACAACAAAAAACTTTTATTCAAATCCCACATTCTTTTAAATCCATTCACTGACGGTTTCTTATTTTTATTTAATATTTTAATATATATTATAATTATATTTATATTTGTATACTCTTCATTTTCTCTTTGGCCAATTAACATTCTATAATATCTATGTAATACTTAATGTACCATAAATGTTTTGTAAATACTGTAAACACAGGGGCAGGTTTACCATTTGGGGAGCA